>NC_056749.1:646593564-646798564 GCF_019279795.1 Protopterus annectens
ACCTCTCCAGGGTCTCCTCCACCTGTTCCCTACTCTCAGTACATATCACAATGTCATCTGCAAACATCATAGTCCACGGGGACTCCTGTCTGATCTCGTCAGTCAACCTGTCCATCACCATTGCAAATGGATCCACTTTGTAATTTTGAAATACTGACATCCCGAATTTCAGTATTTTGAAATAACATACCAGAATCACGAAAACACAGAAGAGCGAAATTCAAAATCCCGAAGCTCAAAGATGTTGAATTTCACACTTCTAGTGGTGCGGTGTGTGAATGGATGGGTGGAAATTTAGGTAAGTCTGTATGTGTATGTGTGTTCGTTAGGGGCTTTAGTGTATGTTAGTGTGTGTTGCGACTGTGATCTGTGTGTGTGAGGGACTGTGAAATATGCGGGTGTGAGTTTCCTTTGTGTATCTGTTTGTGCAATCTCAGAGTTAGAATATTTAATTAGTGCAGGATTATCTGTTTGATTGTGGGGGAAGTTGTGTGTATGTGTATGTGTGTGCTGTATCTGTATTGTATGTTCGGGATTTTAAATTTTGCAGTTATGTGGTTTCAGTATTTAGTGTTTTCAGCTTTGTAAGTCCGCAATACTGAAATTTGGGATTTCAGTATTTTGGGATTACAAAGTGGATCTATATATATATATATATATATATATATATATATATATATATATATATATATATATATATATATAGCATTTAGGTCCAAGGAAGTCATTATTTCTCTATATTCAGGCCGCATCAGACACATCATCAGGAAGTACAAAGCCCATAGGTATGCACCTGAGTACCTGACTTGGCACATGCAAAAACTGGAATGTCCACAGAAGTTCCTCACAAAAAGAATATGGGGCGTAAAAAGCATGATCTATATGGATTGCCTCAAAAACCTAGTTCAGTACTCTATTTCCTACAACTGTTTAAAGGATATCTATGCCTGGCCTACAAGTCATCCTTGCATCCACCTCTGATGGACATTTTGCATATTGCAAAATGAATGTCATCAGAATTACTCAGTCTAGGGATTTAAACTTTGCTTGTGATATAAATAGGACATGTTGGATGGACAGGTATGTGTCTCGGAGAATTCCCCTTCTCTAGGACAGGCTTTTCATTGATGTAAAACAGCGCTCTTCCCTAACCCTATTCAACAGAATGGCCATTGATGCAGCGGTTGCATTGTCACCTCACAGCAAGAGGTTCTCCAGTTCAATTTTTGGCTGGGAAACCTTCTGTGTGGAGTCTGCATGTCCTCCCTGTGTTGGTGTGGCTTTCCTCCAGGTGCTCCCGTTTCCTCCCACATTACAAAGACATGAGTCTGGAGCATTTCTTCCCGGGCCTCCACTGAAAATTGGCTTTGTTCCAAGTCGGACTTTCCCAGTAAATAAATGTTAAATGAATATATAAACCCTGGACCGATGTGAATTTGGAAATACAACCTGGGTCTAGAACCTAAGGACAAAGGCAGCCTGTAAATCTGGACAGGTTAGAGGTATGTTCTTCCATCCACTTCTGATATGACTTAGTAAGCCAGATGATACAACTTAGTCAGCCAGATTTGATTAATATGAGTTGTCTTTAGTACAAACATATCACTGTCTCTCTGTTAAATCATTGGACTGGACTCATAAAGGTTACCAAAACATGTACACCGTGTATACGTAGTGTAGCCTTTCTGAGTGAACAGACAGCACAATCATTGTGGTAGAGCTGTTCTTGAATTCAGAATGTGTACACAGATTTATAAATCCCCCAGTAGATTTTCAAAAAAAAATCCCTCAGTTTGGCTTCCAGGAGTGTTGCATAATCTTGAAAGATCAAAGACAAAGCATATCAGTCTGAAATTACAAGGTACTGCCAGAGTCTCCCTTCTCCATGCAGTGGTTCATAGTGGTTCATAGCTGGCTTTAAGCTCCAGCAAACCCTGCAGTCGATGGGTCCCGGGGGCCCCCAACCACTGCAAGTTATCTTATTTTGATATTTTGTATAATGTCTGTCAAACCAACAAAAGCTAGTACAGCAGTCTTGCATTCTTAATAAACCGATGGGCAATAATTAAATTCAAAGATATTTCTGGTTATAGTTACAGTGTTTTGTCAAGTAACTGGCTTTACATTTTCAGTAAATCTTTACCACCGACACAGTGACCTCGAGTTAAGTAAATCTTGCTTGTGTACATTCTCTCCACTAAAACTAACATCATCGCTAGCTTTAAACATCTTTAACACCCATAGCTGAAGGATCCTCCTTTAATCATCCTTTACTGTGTGGGAGACCCACAAAAGCTACAAATGGTTGGGGAAATTGAGGACACAATATTCACTTTCCAACTGCACTCTTTTTCTAAACAGGGTTCTGATATAACCCTGTAAGGATAAAGCTGATATTCAATAAATGAACATGAGCAAAGTAATCACTAGAGACCAGCAGCCCAAAATGACTGATCTCAGTGCTTGGATTTTTAGAAGAGCCGAAGCTTCCAATCTTTGGGGATGCTTTTCTTTTTCAGGGAGTTTTATAAATACTGACAATTCAACAAGTCTGTGCAAAGCCAAAAATAATAGCAGAATAAAGGTCCAAAATTAAGAACACTTTTAAGTATTACTCTAATCCATTTAACAAGTGAATAAAATAACACATTCTGCATTATCATGTATTTTTGGATAATAAGATGCATGAAACTTTGATGTCTGGATTTATTGACTGACTATAATCCTGAATGATTTACAAGCAAATCAAACTTTTTACAAGGGACAGAGCAAAGTTATAAGGCAAAATCAAGGACATGTTGTGAAATCACGGTCATTGACAGGTATGCATTACTCTTCAATGAGGTAAATAAAAGAAACCGCTGCTGTTGTTTCACAACTGCAGAACAACAGTCACCGATCCAGTGTGGCAGTACTACGGTTGCACAGTGTATTGCTATTTGCTGAAATAAGTGCATAGTATTGCTGTAGCTTATGCTTTTGTGTGTCTGTATATGTGTGTGCGTTGCATTTTAAGAGTAATAAGATGGCTATAATGTCTTTCACGTTCTAGCAGAAACATCATCAGCATTGCCATTACACTGTGGAGGGAAGACATGGTTGCAGTGCATTTAAGAGTAACAGGTCGGACATATTTTCTTTCACTTATTATCACAAACATAGATATGACACATACGTGTCTATATTTGGTGGTTTGGCAGGAATAGGATGTGTGTAAAAGTAACTGTTCATTGTCATGGTGGCTCAAGGAGTAGCACTGCCATTTCACAGTGTTTTGCTCTGGTTGAGTTCTTGGCAGTGTTTTGATTTCTACATGGAGTCTGCAAACTCTCCCTATCTGTGTATGCATCTAACCATGTGTTCTGGTTAACCCCAGCACCTGAGAAACTTACAATGGGTAAAATGAAATTCATCCCTTTTCCCTGAAATTGAGCATGTATTGTGCACGTGTGTGTGTGTGTGTGTGTGTGTGTGTGTGTGTGTGTGTGTGTGTGTGTGTGTGTGTGTGTGTGTGTGTGTGTGTGTGTGTGTGTGGAAAACATTATTGATTTTACCTGTGCAGACACACAATAATGCCAAGCACTTACATAAATCTTCAGAGTAGCAGTAAAAAAACTGCAGTTAACAAGTAATTCTATTTCAGAAGTTAGGCATAAAATATATCACAGAATATTCAGAAATTTAGAACCTCTAGGAGTCTGGTGGCCCCCACATTCCAGACTGTATAAATGGATACTGATGTGGATTTAGTGGTGGCCTGTGCCCTCAACCGGACATGGTCTAAATCCAACTGTTCTAGGAGGTGTGTACAGAATGTTGCTGTAGGTTGTGTGGGAGCAGGGAATTGTGTGTTCATTACTTTTTTAATGTTCATCACAATCAAACTTTATAGGTGTGCACAGAAGGTCATTATAGCTTGTGTTTGGCCTGGGGACAGTGTGGTCATTATTTTCCTTTTCTCACAAATGTCAGAGGTGAGCAAAGAAGGTTACTATAGCTAGTGTAGAGGCAGAGTACTATTTAGCAGCAACAAAGTGGAATGCATTACTGTAATCATTATTTTTTTTTCAGTTTCCTTATGGTCATACATCAGGTGTGTATACAAGTGGTTGCCTTTGGGGTTAGGGGTGAGGAGTGAGGAGGCATGCTATTTGTATGTATGTAAGCAGTCACTTGAAACACATGACTGTGGCCATTTGAACCTTTGCTTTTATCCCTCTCTAATATCAGACAGATGAAAAAGCAATGACTGTTTTGTTTTTTCAGGAGTGGGATAGGGAGGCAGTCAAGATTTGAGTTCCTCACAATAAAATTACTTTGTTAGTTTATTGTAAGCTAATATTTTGCCAGCTTTGAACATAAAGCACCACTTATGTCTTCCATGAAATAAAAATGAGAGGCTAGCCTCATAGGCTAAAGACAACCACAAGACCTTCTCCAGCTATGTCTAAAACCTCTAGGGCAGCACACATCAGTGTGCTGAACTTGTCACCGGTGCCACCTTCACTGCGCAGAGCAACATTGTGAATTTGCTGTTTGACAAATTCAGGTCAAACTTCACCACCCACTCCCCCTTCCTCCTCCATGAAATACCTACTAGCATAAACCCCTCAAATTAACAGGGAGCAGTGCCTAAAGCCAAAAACACAGCCTCTGTGGGCCCCGACAATATCCTGGGATGCCTTTTTTAATTTCTCCAAGACTTTTGGGTTTCTAATACCATGACAAGAATGGACCCCATTCCTAAGTCAAAGTATGATTAAAGTTCATGAAATTAGTATTGTTTCAGTTTTTGATGTGAGCCAGAAATGCTCTTTGCAAATCCCGCAGTGTGGCCAGTAATGACGACTCCTGCAATTTGTATGGTGTTACATGTATCAGTAACATATCTAAATATGATTGTAGATTCTTTTTTATAAGACCTGTTGCTCCTCCGACTACTGGAACTGTCTGGGTATCTTTCTTCCACATTGCTCTCATGTCTGTTTGCAAATCCTGATATTTTATAACTTTGTGTGTCTCTGTACACAGGACACTGTATGCAGTCACTGGATGTAGTGATTTCAATGATAAGTGGTACTTTTGTCTTCTTTTCATAGGCCACTATATCTGGTTTTCTCGCATCTTTTGAACTGTTGGTAATGGGTGATCCCATGTGATGCAGACTTCATCATTTTCTATGATGCTTTGTAGCTCATGTTTCCAGTGTTTTTCAGCTGCATCAATATTATAATGTTTGCACAATCCCCAGTGCAGCAGTCTTGCCACATTAATATGCCTTTCAGTATACAGTCATTTTGCCATTAGTATGTCACAACCTGCAACAAGGTATGCAACTGTTTCCAGTTCTGTTTTGCAAAACCTACATTTGTATGTTTCTCCCACATGTTCAATGGACTTTGTAAACCAACATGTATGTAGCCCACTATTTTGGGCGGCCAATATTAACCTTTCATCTTTTGGTTGAATTTGCCTCTCTTTAACCATTCCTGTGTTCAATCCTGATCAACACGAGGTTGCTCCAGGAGTTTTCTGTACTTGCAACTATATTTATGAATTATTTTACATTTCTTGCCCTCTCATTTGATCCTTCACCTTGTATTCTTTTGTTTTATATCTCATTCAGTTGCCTTCTAAATAGCTTGACACATGTCCTATCAGGACCACTTGCATCACTTTTCAACTATAGCCTCAAAACAGGCTTTGTAGCATGAGAATGGAGGACTGCAACAGTTACCCACTTCACAAGGGTGGACCATCAACTGGCCCCAGAAACTCCAGACCTGTTTCATAGTTTCATAGTTTAGTACTAGGCTATCTGCCCTGGGGCATTTATATGCCTAGCCATAGTGATGTGGCTTTTGCCACCCCATGTAATGGTACAAAAGTGTACAGAATAGATTTAGAATACTGTGCCTCTGTCTAGTAGTGACACAGTGAAGACCCCCTTACATAACAGAATTAGTTTACTGTGCCTCTGTCTAGTAATGACACAGAGATGACCCCCGAGGTAAACCTATGATCTCCCATCCACTCGTCAAGATTTCTCTTGAAGAGAGTCAGTGAGGGGCTCTGCCTAACATGAACTGGGATTCTGTTCCAGAGTATGGGAAGCCTCTGAGTTATGAATCTGTCCCTCCAGCATGTCCTATTCATATTTGTGCTGAGGTTTAAATCTTTAGCTCTCGTGGTTCTGATGGATTTGGATTTTTTGAGGTGGAGCATGTCCATCAATTCCTGATTGGACATGGCCTTGTACGTCAGGCACAGATCACCTCTGAGTAGGCAGTATGCTACTGAATAGAGCTGGAGTTTCTTTAGTCTGGCAGCATATGACATATGTTGGAGACCCTTGATCCTCTTGGTGAGGTACTTTTGGGGTCTCTCCAGCTGTTGCAAGTGCCGGGTGAGGTACATACCAAATGGGGCATTGTACTCAATCATGGGCCTGATAAGGGAGGAGTACATGGGTACAATGACCTCCTTTAATCTGGATGTGAATCCCTTCATGATAAGGTGGGCAAGGTAGAAAGTCTTTCTAACCACTTTGGCAACGTGGGTGTCAAATGAGAGGTCACTATCGACTTGGGTCCCCAGGTCTCTGATTACTTTTTCTGTACTCAGTGTGTTAATGTCTATGTGATAATTTGTGGGTACTTTGTTTTTCCCATAGGGGATGACTATACATTTTTTGGCATTTAGTTTAAGGCCATGACTCCGGCACCAGTTGTCCGTTTCAGTGAGGCCTTTCTGTAGGATGTATGTGTCAGCTGGTGTATCGACTATGGCGCCTAGTTTGCAGTCATCTGCGAACTTTGTCAGCCACAACCCTCCCATGTTTGCTTTCACATCTGAGAAATAAATGCCGAACAAGAGGGGTCCCAGGACAGAGCCATGTGGGACACCACTTGTGACTGGCTTTGAGTCTGACATGGCTCCAGCGATTTTGACTTTATGGGTTCTATCCTTTAGCCAGTTTGCAACCCATCTTGTGACATATGGATTTACATTTAAGCTGTTGAGCTTATCTATGATGCCTGAGTGGGGTATTGTGTTGAAAGCTTTAGCCAAGTCCAGGTAGGCTGTATGGACTGCTTTGTCCTCGTCAATGGCTCTAGTGACTGTTTCGAAAAAGACAACCAGGTTCAAAAAGCAGGATCTGCCTTTTACAAAGCCGAACTGGGTGGGATCAAGTGTCTGTCGGTCCCCAATGTCTCTGTTTATGAGTTCCATAATGATCCTTTCCATAGCTTTGCAGACCAGGCTGGTTAAGATTATGGGGCGGTAGTTAGCAGGGTCTGTAGAGGTGCTTCCTTTGTGGAGTGGGACCACTGTTGCTGTACGCCAGTGTTCAGGTATATATCCTGTAGTAAGGCTAAGGTTAAATAGCATTTTTATGTGCGGGTTTAGCTCCTCTTGGAGTTCGCATAGCACGCAACCCAGGATACCGTCAGGTCCCATTGATGCTGTGTTTTTAGCTTTGCTGAGGGCGGTTCTCACCTGGACATCTGAGATGACAGGGAGGTTACATTCAGCTGGGATAAGTATTTCCTCTTTTGGGGGTGAGGGAGGGGAAAAATTTGCACTGAACCTGGCTGCCAGAATGTTGGCAATATCTGTGGGTTCAGTGTATTTTTTGTCATTGTGAACTAACTCTGAGCATATCTGAGAGTTTCCGCCCAGGTTTCTAACATAGCAGAAGAAGGCCTTGTGGTTATCTTTAGTGTCCATAGCGAATTTTCTCTCAAAGTTGGCCTTGGATGTTTTTATGAGAGAATGTAGCTTTCTACTAGTGCTGATCAGAGATGCCTTCTCTTTATGGGATTTTGCTCTGATGTGCAGTAGCTTCCTTCTTTTGTTATACAATTTGTTTATGGCTGGGGTCCACCAGACAGGACGCCTGCCCTTGGTGGAGAGGGTCTTGGTTTTATTTGGGATTGCATGATCCATGCATTCTTGGAGATGTCCATAGAAAGTATTTGTGAAGGATTCAGCATTGTGGGATGTAGTTTCCACTGGCCCAGTGGGCTTAAAGGATACCATCTCAGTCTTAAGAAGTGTAAAGTTGGCTTTTGAGAAGTTTTTCACTGTAGTTTTTTGTGTTGGGGGTGGAGGTGGGATAAGGATATCCAGGGTGATTAGTTTGTGGTCAGATCTTACTAGTGAGGGGTATACTTCCAGTGTGGAGCACTTTGTCCCCATGTTTGTGATGATCAGGTCTAGTATATTATCTCCCCTTGTGGGAGAGGTGACTAGCTGTTCCACTGCATTTGAATTTATGAATTCCAGGAACCTTTGGGCTAGGGTGTTAGGGCTGAAATAATGCACCCAGTCTATGTTAGGGTAGTTGAAGTCTCCCAATATGATGGTGTTTGGTGAGACATTCATATCCTTCAATGTCTTCAGGAAGGCTGAATGGGGTTCCTGAGATTGGGAGGGTGGTCTGTAACATGCTAACAGTTGTATAGCTGCCAGTTGTATAGCTGTTAGTCTGACTAGTCCAATATACAAAGCCATGAAATGAATGATTTTGGAAATGATCAATAAAGACATAGGCAACCTTCAGACACTGGACCTAACTTAGTCTGGCTTTTTCAAGAGAAAGTCATGTCCAATAAACCTGGTAGACTTCTTTGAGAAGGTCACCAAGGCAATTAATGAGGGGGGGGTGCATACCACCTACACAGATCTGGTAAAGACATTTGATACAATACCCCACTTGGGTATAGTTGACAAACTCACCAAACTGGGCATACACCACTACAAAGCATGTTGAATTGCCAGCTGTCTCACAGACAGGACCCAGGAAGTCAGGACTGGTGATACCACCTTCACTAAGAGACTGGTCACTAGTGGGGAACCTCAAGGCTCTGTGCTGGAGCTGCTCATATTTAGCATCTATCTCTCAAAGGTAAAGGCTAATGTCAAGGGCCTTTGGCTGACCAAGTTTGCAGATGACTGCAAATTGTGAGCTATCCCAGATTCTACCCATGACACAAACATTTTACAGGAGAGTCTAATACAGGCAAATGACTGGTACCAAAATCATGAACTAAAACCTAATGACAAGAAATGCATTATAGTGCCTTTTTGGAAAAACGGACACTATTTCATTGATAAGCCATCGTTAAGACTTGACTCAGTAGTCAGGGATCTCAGAACATATGTAGACAGTAATCTTGCCTTTGACCAACATGAGGCCAAGGTAGTAAGAAAACCCTTCTATGCTGCCCAGCTTATAAGTAAGTAAGGGCATGGCATCCAGGTCCAAGGAGTCATAGTACCAGTTTATTCACCCCTTATCAGACTCATCATTGAGTTTAATGCCCCTTTTGGCATGTACCTGAACAGACATATGACACAGTTGGAATGCCCATGATGGTTCCTTGCCAGGAGCATCCAGGGTATAAACGCATCATTCTGAATGGATCACCTTAAAGCCCTGTCTCTATATTCTGTCTCCTATAGGTTACTGACAGGCAAATTATGCCTGGTATAAAAGGCATCCTTGGATCCAGCTCAGATGGACTTTTTGGACATCTACAAAATGAACAGCATCAGAACCACTAGATCCAAAGATTTAAATTTTGCTTGTAAAGTAAATAAGACATGTTGGTGAGACAGATATGTGTCTCTGAAGATCCCCATGCTCAGGAACAGGATCACCATCCATGTGAAGCAGAGTCCATCCCTAACCCTGTTTAAGTGTATCCTTAACCAATGGTCAGGCCCCCATGTCTTTGATAGACAGAAATGGACATAAATACCCAAATTATCATACCCCGCAACATAACTTCTAGAAACTTCCTACCATACCCCTCCTAATAAATACCCATGATGCACAGGGACACAACTGGGTTGGATCACACAGCTAGGCTTATAAAGGCCCTGGTGGTTGTTGATCTAGTATATAACTATGAACCTATAAAATGAATTTTTTCTTACTCATTATTTTTGTTCAGACCACCATTAGATTAAAAGGTTAGGAAAAGTACCTAACATGCATCACAGAGCATAAATAACCATAAGGCTTCTAGGAACCCCAGATTAAGTGAGTTATTTCCTAAACTGTTGTTATTGTGCTGTCTTGATTAGGAAAGGTGTGTTGAAATGATACAAGGAAGTTGAACAGCAACACTAAATTTCTTTCCTTAAAATGCACATTAAAGTGTATAAAAAGTCATGGCTTCTTGAAAAAGCTGATGAGTAAGTCAAAATGTGAGAAAAATAAGAAAGTAATGTACATGGTGTGGGGAGCTTGTAGTGGGGGGGAAAGAGAAGAGCACTGGAGGATGTGTACGCGTACCTGTGTTGGGGGGGGGGGGTGAAACAGTAAGTGGTGCCTATGACACTATTTCATTTAAGTCCAACCCTGTACATAGAGTTGTTGCAATGTATCATTGTTACAACTAAATCCAAGTATATGTGAATGTCCCTCTGTAAGATGTGCCAACATAGTGTGGTACAGGAATGTCAGAATGTAGCATCATTGAAGTTGCAGTTCATTCTCTGCATATATCTCCTAAAACTCTGCAGCATGAAATAAAATGTTGCTTAGGAGGGGTGATAGTGACAGGGTGATACTTAGATTGAAGTGTTCAGTGGGCCCTCTACTTGACATTAGCTGGGACCCCCCAAAATCCTAACACCAGCCCTTAGTGGTATTTCAACTGCAGATTTTCAGTCTGCTTGTACTATAACAATACTGAGTAACAGACTGACACACATGTTCTCAGTGGTTCATCTAAGACACATATGTTTCTTGATAAGTCTGCATATCTGTGGTCCATCAGCCATTTATTTATTCAATTTTACATTGACTTCATTCTCCTGAACTTATCCTGAAATTGTCTACCTTTCCCATTCCTTTGCATAGTCCCCCCACTTTTAGTGCAGTATCTCAAGAACAAAAGCGTTCAATAGTTCACTTGTGTAAAAATGTTTATACCTCTTCCCTTAAGTTTCTGTTTATGTAATACTGGAATATATGAAATCCCTTTTACACACAAAATTCAGCAATTCAGTAGCCTTGTCAAACTCTCATGCGTGTGTCTTACTGTCCTGTAAAGGCAGGACAGTGTAATAAATAAAGATACAGACATGACTGTTTAGCCAGTACAGATCAAAGGTAGGAATCAGAGATGGCAAATGTAACTATTTTTGATTATGAGAAACAAGGATTTTTGCTTCAGTTCTTTTTTTAACTTCTTAGTTATTTAGTTCCTTTCACCACTATCTGTATTATTCACAGAATACTGAATATTGTGCTCCTATGAAGCAGACTAAAGATGGACACAGCCTCCACAAAACCACAAAAAAAGTGTCTTTTTTCACTCTACATTTGCTATTTTTACAGTGAGAGCTAGAACTGTACATTACAAAAATAGTGATTAGTGTATCTGTGACAAGGCCAGGCTTCCGAGGGTTTTATACATTGCTTATTTGACCTCTCATGCGTCACTCTTGAGGTCATGTTACAACTTAAAAAAAAATCTCTAAAAAAGCTGTTAATCTACTTTGTTAATCCACAGCTATTCTGTATACTACACTCTTTCTCACTTATGTATTTTAAAAATAACTTGTTACAAACACAGTTCATTTTGGAGAAAGAAGATTGCTGGAGTCCCTGTCTATTCTGCTGCTGCTGAGAGCATGGTTATGGAATGTGGAAAGAGTTTAGTAGAGCTGGCAGTAGGGAAGTCAACTGGCTGTTGGACATGCTGCACTTAAAGAAATCCCAATCCCTCAGAGCCACACGCTCCAGGGATCTAAACCTTATCATCACAATGAACAAAACATACTGGGGGATAGGTTCCTGACCCAGAGACTCCCCAGACTCTGGAATAGACTGCCCATACATGTCAAGCAGAGCGCCTCTTTGGCCCTCTTCAAAAGAAACCTTGACGATTGGATGGGAGATAGGAAATTCATCCCCTGGGATCACATCAGTCGCCTGCTAGACAGGGGTCCAGGGAAGTAAACACTGTGGGAAGAAATAACCAGGGAATTGTTATGGCTAGGCTTGCACAGGCCCTAGGGCTGATAGCCTAGTGCCAACCTATGAACCTATAAAACCTACATATCTTAGTCAGAGGGTGGGGAAGTGTAGTGGGAAGGAACTTGTTGAAATGGCACACCCCAGTAAAGGCTAGGAACAACACTGGTCCTATAACATAACAAATGGAATGAGACAGGCTGCTGCAAAGATGAGTGTGTAAAATCATCTTGGTAATACTGCTCACAAGGCTGGAGAGTAGAGAAGAAGGTTTGGCAAGGGTCTAAGATCATGCCCTTAATTTGAGAAATTCCCAGCAAGTGAATTTCCACAATCAGGAATGAATGCAAACCTAAGGACCAGCACCATTATTGATTTATGTTTGACATCTGTTCAGCCTTCCCATAACACCACCTGGGGGTGTTATTTGCAACAAAATAGAGAAGATGGAGAATTTAAGTTAAGGATTGAGCCACAGAAAGTAAGTTTGAAACAAGGGGAGCTTTATGTTTGTGATTTTAAGAGGGAATCTGATGGTGGAGTATTAGAAGACTACAAAAACAGGCAATGGCATCCTGTGGGCAGGTAGGAGCTTTCACAAAATAGAATAAGTAACCCATCATCCTTTTTTGATAAACCTAATTAGCTTCTATCTAGTGCTTTGACAATAAAAACTATTTTGGTTTGAGGGAGAACAGGAAGTTAGGAGTCATGTTATGGCAGACCCATACATGGTTTTATATGCTGAGAACATGCTACAATAAGAACACAGTGTATGAAACAACATCATGTCCCAAGACACAGTCAGTGTAAAACCTCAGAACAGGACCTAGTAACACTGATTAGCTTCTACTTCTGTAACTTGGAATGAAAATATCTTCTGTTGCTGTCTTTATTCTTACACACTGTCTTTTTTGGAATATGGTTTTCTAACGGGCCATTTTCAGTAGCATGACCTTGAAGCTACAGTACACACAGACAATTTTTTCCAACTGTGACAGCTACCTTTTCACAAAGTCAAGCCAAATGTGACTCAGTACTACAACTCAGTATCTTATATAATTTGCATTGAAGCATTTGGTACTGACAAATACTTGTTTTTATAGACACTAGGACAGACTACAACACTGTCCAGTTACCAGATAGTCTGTAAAAAACAAACAAAAAAAACTCACAGCTCAGAGTTTATAACTCATTACATTCGAGTGACACCTCCAGGTGCATATGCAGTTACATCCTACTGATGCCTCTAGGCATCAAATATTGCTTGTTCATATTTACATCAATAATTCAAAAACCATGCTATGTACAAGATTTTAAAAGATTTCATCTTAAAACTTACACAGTGGCAAACTCGACTGCATTAATATTTGACCTATGTCTAGTGCAGGTAAAGAGATATTAACTGTTGTTTTTATTATATTAATTTATATAGATATAATTTTCACATTTTTCCAAATATATAAACAAGCAAGTAACACAGACAGAACTCCTTAACCTCATATGAAAGCTATCAGCTGCTTGAATAAAATGCTGCTGACAGTATGTGTGTAACTTGAGTGGTTGTTGTAATATTGTAAGTTGATTACATAATATTGCAAATGTAAGTGATATTATCAGCCTAGACACAGAAAAGGCTTTTGATTCTATTAGATGGTCTTATCTGCAAAGAATTCTGATTGGTTTTGAATTCTCATCAGATTTTGTCAACTTATTATCAGCCTAGACATAGAAAAGGCTTTTGATTTGATTCGTTGGTCTTATCTACAAAGAATTCTGATTGGTTTTGAATTCTCCTCAGATTTTGTCAACTTATTAATGAAAATTTATAGTGGGGCACAAGCTTATGTGAAAATTGGATCATGTCTATCCTCAGCACTAGAAATCCTCGAGGGGACTAGACAAGGTTGTCCTTTGTCACCATTATTGTTTGCTCTTTCAATGGAAGCTTTTGCTACATATATCAGAAACAAGGAAAATATAAAAGGCTTTCAAGTTAATAAGGACTATTGCCCTAAGATACAATTATTTGCTGATGATATGTTGTTAACGTTGGGTGATATTAATGGTTCTTTGCATGATGTTATAAATAACTTAAGCAAGTTCGAAAGAATTTCAGGGCTTAAATTTAATCATAATAAATCCAAAACATTACTAATTAACAAAAAGATCAACAAAATCCAAAGAGAGAATAGCCTGTTTAACTGTGAGAATGATATATTAGAATATTTGGGTGTCAGTATAAAGAGTGCATGGAAACAGTCTGTTAAACTAAACTACAATAATTTAATAACCACCATTATTGAACTAATCAAAAGATGGAATAAAACGTTCTTTACAATGGAGAATAGGCTCTCTTTTAATTAAAATTATAAGTTTACCTAAAATGTAGTTGTATATACAATCATTGATACTACACCAAAACCTTATTTAAAAAATTAGATTCCATGCTACTTAAATTTTTATGGTTCCCCTTAAAACCTAGGATTGCATATAAATGGCACATTAGAACTTGAATCAGTAATGGGATAGCATTCCCTAGCTTAGATCTTTATTCCAAATCAGTTATAATTAGTGTAATATTACATTGGCTCTCACCTACCTATATATCTGGCTGGAAAATAATACACAAGATTCATATAACTGATGTCAGAACTATAGGAAATCAACTTAAGGAACAGTACAGAATAAGAAGAGTTCATTGGCCTTTACGTGAATTTTGTTTATTTAATAAGACGTTTGATCATTTTTATGGCATTAATCAAATATTTAATAACTTCAAAATATAATTGATTGTAATTACAACATCAAACAATTCCTATTTTATTTTTATTATTTTATTTAACATTTGTTGACCGGGCTAGTGTAGCTGGATATATGTCCATTTTCAGTAGAGGCCCGGGGAGAAAAGCTCCAAAAGAACAAATAATTTAAACAAATTACAGTTACAAGGCATTTAGGTTCGTTAACAGATACATTATAGAGTAGATAGGCTAACAACACAGATAAAATACCACTTCCCATATTTACAGGATTGAAAAAAAATATATATTTTTTTTTTTTTAAGAGTAGCAAGTAGGAAGAGGGAAAATTATAGAATAGGTCTAGGTAAGGAGTGGAATGAGACTAGTAAAGGAGGAGAATATAAAGAGGAAAAGGAGAGAGAGAAATAAAGTGTGGAAAGCTTTCAGAAGAGCAGGAAGCAGGTGGAAATCTGTTAAGTGTAGCTGGGTGAAGTAGGCCCAACTTTCATGTAGAATGAGGTTTAAAAATTGAAAAAATAAAGGGTGGAATAACTAAGGAAGAGTCAGATGGTGAAGTAATGGGAGGATAGAGTATTTAGTCAGGGTTGCTGCAGGGACAGAGCCAGTGGTTGGTAAGATGAAGTTTAAGTTTCTTTTTGAAAAATGAAGTAGAGGAGATCTTAGTGAGTTCATCAGGAAGTAGGTTCCAGGTTTTCCCCACTATATAGGAGAAAAGTGAGTCACTTGCTTTATTGTTGGATTTATGTATGGATACTAAAAGTTTTTGAGATGAGCGAAGGTTAGAAAGATTTTTATAAGGACTGATAAGATTTGTAAGAACTGGTGTTTTATCGGGGAAATAAAGGATTTTTGGGTGATAATTAGTTGCTGAATTAAGAACTGATTGTGCAGCTCAAGCCAACCAAGTTGTTTTAAATTTAGGCAGTGGTGTGTTCTAAATGGGGAGCTGGTAGCAAATCTGGCTATACTATTATAGGAGGTAGTCAATTTGTTCAGGTTAGTTTTTGAAAGATTAGTGAATATAGGTGAAGCATAGAAGAGAGTAGAGATAAGATGGGTGCGGGCTATGGTAGTTCTGGCTGTGGAAGTGAGGAAGGGCTTGATTTTGTAGAGGGGGGGGCAAACTTTTTGTTTATGGATTTAATAGTGGTGTTAATATGAGTGTCATAGTTAAGGCTATGGTCAATAGTAACCCCTAAGAGTTTGGTTGTTGTGTCAGGAGATATAACTGTGCCGTTTTTAGATACGATAGAGAATTGGATAGGAGTAGATTTTTGTGTTGGAGTAAATAGCAGTAGTTTAGTCTTTTTGGGATTGAGGAGGAGACATCGCTGTAAAAACCAGTCTTCTACAAGCTCAAAGACATTTTGGGTGAGGGTTTGAAGTTCAGCTAGGTTTGTGGCTGAGGAGACTAAAGTGGAATCATCAGCATATTGTATGGTTACAGCTTGGGGGATGCTAGAAGCCAGATCATTGATAAATATGGAGAATAAAAGAGGGCCTAAAATAGATCCTTGGGGTACACCAAGGGAGATAGGAAGAGGGGGGGATAGACTGTTATCCCAGAGCACTGCCTGTTTCCGATTATCTAAGTAAGACTTGAACCACTGCAGTGCAAGAGTGTCAAGTGAGAGTGATTTCAGAAGATTCAAGAGAATATGATGATTTACCATGTCAAATGCTTTTGAGAGATCAATAAAGACAGCAGATGAGAGGATGTTATTATTATGGTTTTTATTGATGTGATCAGTAAATGAAAGAAGGGCAGTAGTAGTGCTATGGGAGGGACGAAAGCCATGCTGGGTGCAAGCTAGTAGTCAATTTTGAAGAAGGTGGTTAAGTAGTTGTTGGTGAATGCATTTTTCCATGATTTTGGCTAAAGGAGAAAGTAGGGCAATTGGACAGAAGTTAGAAAGTTCTGTTGAGTTTCCACCTTTATGAAGGGGGATAATATGTGAGATTTTCCAGATAGAAGGGATAGTACCTTCTTTTATAGTTCTGTTAATTAGGATTGAGATAGGGTAGGCAATGACTTTGGCTGCAATTTGGAGATACTGAGCAGGTAATAGGTCTGCAGAGGGGGTAGAGGGTTTGAGTTTTTGTAAGAGGGTACTGATGAGTGAAGTAGAGACAGGTTGGAATTGGAAAGTGGGTGGAGATGTAAAAGAGGAGAGGGGAGAATAAGTAGCAACTGGAGGTAGTGAGTTAGCAAGTGATTGGATAGCTTCAGTAAAGAAGTTGTTGAAGGAGTCAGCAATCTGTAGGGGAGTGTTTTTGGTAATGCCGGTAGGGGTGGGTGTTTTAGAGGTGCCTGGATGTAGTAGAGTATTAATCCCTGACCAGAATTTCTTAGGGTTTTGGTGGTTGTTTTGCTGGAGCTGAAAGAAATTTTTTTTGTCTAGTCATACAGATGCTTTAGTAGAGTTTCTAAGCTATTTGAATTTGGTATGATCAGATGGGTCTTTAGAAGCACGCCATTTAGGCCATAGTTTATTCCTTAGCAACATGTTGTGCTTAGTTTCTTTTGTAAGCCAAGGCGCAATTTTGGTCATAGTTCTAAGGGTACGGGAAGAGGCATGGAGGTTAAGGATTTCAAGGAACTTAGAACTGAAATAGGCTACTGCTTTGTCAAGTTGAAGGTATTTTAAGGGTGACCAGTTACAAAGGCTAAGTTCATTTTGGAATCATTCAGGGTTAAAGTTTTTATTGGAACGAGTGGTAATGAAGGTTGGAGGTCTATGTATATAGGACTTATGTCAAAGTAGATATGTCAAAGAGTGATCACTTATATCATCAGGGAGGATGCCTACTGTGTAGTTTGAGGGGAGAGTATTTATGAGGATCCAGTCAAGGATGGATTCTTTTTTGGATGGCTTATGGAAGCGAGTGGGTGAGGAGACAATTTGAGAAAAGCCATGAAGATTAATGTGGTTAGAAGGGTTATAGGAATTACAGGTATTCCAGTCAATGTTAAAGTCAGCTAGGACAATGGTTTCTTGGGGATTGGTAGTGGACAGACAGCTGAGGATATTTTCAAGGAGGTTGATGTTGTTACCTGGTGGAATATATGAGCAAAGAATATAGATGTATTTACTGGTATTTAATTGAAGTTTAGCAAAAAGAATTTCAGAGTTAGTTTCTGAAAGAAGACAAGTGTTTAATGGTGTAAGTTGGAGGCTTGATTTATATAGTAAGGCTATGCCCCCTCCCTTCTTGTTAGGGTGATCAACTCTTAGAATACTATATTCTGGAGGGATGATATCGCAGTCCTGAACATGTGGTTTTAACCAAGTCTCTGTAAGACATAAAAGATCAAAATTGTGTAACTGCAGTAGTGCATGAAGCTCGGTTATTTTATTGTTAATACTACGTATGTTTAAATGAGCTAATAAAAGGGAGTTAGGAGAGTGCATAGGGGTGTGCTGGGATGTGGTAGAATGACAAGTTGTAGAGGTAGGAGAGTTGTTGGTAGGGCCAGGGATGGGATGAATGTCACCATCCAAAAGGAGGTGAAGGTGAAATCTGTTGGTGTGAATTAGTGTTAATTTTGCTAAGGTTTGTGGTTTCTTCACATGGTAGTGTTTGTAGCAAGTATGGGTAACTCTGTGATATTTTGGGAAGAAATAATTGGATGTAGATGTTATGTTTATGTGTTTTAGAGGAGGTGAAGGTGCAGGAAGCGTTGTGTGCTTTGAGGAGTGTTGGAAGTTGGAGCAGTCAATGTGCTCATAGGCAGTACAGATATAAATAAGGAAAAGAGAAGGGAGAGTTGAAAATAGTAGTAGGGATATGAAGTAAGGAGTAAAGGATGAGATTGGCATGGTGATAAGGAGGTGGAGTATGGGAAGTAAGGAATAGGGAGGGGAAGAAAGAGAAGATGATTGGTGAGGTAGTGGAAGAAGTGGAGAGGGTAGGAATGTAATAGGTTGATAGGGAAGTGGGATTGGTTAGAGAGGTATAAGGCTAGTTGTACTGGCGGTGTGTGGGAATTGGGGGTAGGGTAGGGGAGCGGAGTGAGCCCATAGGGCGAACGGAGCGGGAAGAGCAAAGCACGGAGGAGACAGACCGACCAGCGCGGGAAGAGCAAAGCACAGAGGAGACAGACCAACCAGCCTATGAAAAATAATCAGTGGAAATGCTGAGTGCTGTCGGCAAGTAGAGATACAGGTAGGTAAAAAAGGTGATAAATAAACTGTCTGTGTAAGGTTAGGAGAGTAGAAGGAGAATGGTGAGAAATTGAAGATTAAAGTGTGTAGAGGCAGAGTAAAGAAAGTAACAGTACTTTGGAGAAATCAGTAGATGGGATGAGTTAACCTAGTATAGGAGATAAGAGGGAGTGCGATAGCTTTATAGGTGAGAGGGTGCCAAAAGTGGGAAAGAGATGTATTACACAATAAGTCCAAGGAGGAAAGGAGTAATTCTGGTAGATGGAGAGGCAAGTATGGATGCAAAGTAATGTCAACGAGAGGGCTAAGGGGTAAAAGTAGGAAAAAGGTATGGCTGCTGGCTATCCCAGAGAGGTAGGGAGTAAGTGTCTAAAGTTTAAACAGATGAACTATTAAAAAGCAGCGGACATACTTTCTTGCTTTCTTGAGGGAATGGATTCAAAGGGTGGCCTTTATTCCTTAAAAATAGGAAAGGCAGCAAGTATTGGTGATTAGAAAGAATCCTGGTCATCAGCTAGGACAGGTTCTGACACTATGGAGGACAGGCAGCTTACCAAGCTTGGTAGAGCAAGGGAGAAAGAAGAGAAAGTAATAAATATGCAAGTAGACAGTTAAGGCAGATAAGAATAAAGACACAAAAATAGTGCTACCCTGAGAACATTCCAACATTTGAGGACTGACACACATTAGTATAATACGAGTAATCCATGCAAAAAAGGCTTATAACTCAGTTCAGGTAGATTCATTGATATAATAAAAGTAGTTAAGGCAATTAAAGCTGGTATAAGGCAGTTAAGGTGTATTCAAGCTCACGACAGTAATGTGCCACTTTAATGCCTAATATTATGCCGTTAACAACCAGGGATATATAATGAGAGAGGACACCCCTAATAAAATCAATAGCTCAACAAATTATTACGCCACCTTCCCAATAAATACCATTACAGACAAAAGCCTACTAAATAGGCATTTAACATTAGTAGAATTAAGCAGAAGATTGATAGGATAAGAAGTAAGCTAAGAGAATAGCTTACAGTACGGCAGCGCTAAAGACCATTTGCCTGGTTAGCAAAAGAAACAGTCAGGCTAAATGCTATTAAATTTGTTGTAGCGACTGGAGAAAATACAGTGTTTATGCAAGGCAAACACAGAGAAGCCAGAGGTGGACTTGAGATTCTCTGGAAATACACTAGCGCTTAGGACAGGCTAATTAGTTAGCACGAGTGTCTAAAAATGCTAAAAAGAGAAATACCTCTCCATCATCGATGACAACACAATTTATGTAAGGCTGTTTTTGAGTACAAGCCAGATTACGCTTAAAGTATAATATATAAATGTAGCGATAAGGTATATTAAATGAAAGCAGCTATTAGGGTAGTAGGTAGTTATGGGAGCTAGGCATAGAGCTCTTCCATGTGGGCAAACTTATTCAAGAGGCACATTACTGCGAGACTGAATACACGCAAACTTGCGATGTAAGTTAGAGAAACATCGGTAAAATAAAAAGAAAAGAAAACTAATAATGAAATAAGGCTGTGGAAACACAGTAAAAACTGGTGATATCCATTTAGGTTAACTGTGCAGGCAACTAACAGGTCAATTTACTACATGCAGTAGCGTATTACAGGAATAATGAAGTAGGGTAAGGCTAAAACTGAAAACTGTAAAAACGAGCAATATACTGTGAGAATACTATAAGGCAACAGTCAAGACAAAGTACTAGACCCACATTTAGAATAACCTTAAGCTTCACCAGGGAGCAACCAAGTAATTAGCAGCAATTACATTGTACTAGAGAAGAAAACAAGTACGCAACTAGCTTTCACAGAGAAAACAAGTACGCAACTAGCAATCACAGCACTTTTAAGACATAGAGCTGATTACATAAAACATACTTAAAAAGGGAAAATGCAAAAGGCAAAAGACAAATACAATGGTAAAAATCAGTATAACAAAGCACGCACTTACAAAAAGTTACAACCTCCGTGCTCCAGGGACACGCAGCAGCCAGGAGAGGCAAGGATACAAAGATGGCACCACAAGAGAGTGGGTGTATTTGATAGGTTCAGTAAGGATATGAGGTAATGAAGGGAGGAGTTTAAGGAGAAGGGGAAGGTACCTGAAAGGAAGGACCAGAAAAAGGCAAGTAAAAAGGTGTATGACCAGTAGGACAGAACGCTCCGAAAGTAGAGGGGGGGGGGGGGAGATGCAGAGCAAAAGGTGTCATGCCAGTAGGACAGAAATCCATGTAAGTAGAGGGGAGGGGGGAGATACAGATCAACCAAGGTACGAAGAAATGGAAAAGAAAGGAGAAGAGAAAGATCTTTCTTATATTCCCTATAGCTAGATTCTTTCAACATCAATGCGATGTAAAATTAAAGGAAAATAACTTGATATTCTGGCATCAGTTTACTGAAAATATTAAACCATTAAACTCACTTCTATGTAGTTTTGATAGTAGTCAAGACAGTTGGTTGTTTATACACTCATTACAGCAGTTTATAGAAATGAAAATGAGTGTTTCAATCAACCTAGACACTGAATCTACACCTAGTTTAATCCAGCTTTTTATTAGGTGTCTTGAAAAGACAGATGATCAAAACTTAAGTATAGTTTCATAGTTTCATAGTTTAGTGCAGGCTATCTGCCCTGGGGCATTTGTAAGCTTAGCCATAGTGATGTGGCTTTTGCCACCCCATGAAATGGTACAAAAATGTACAGAATAAATTTAGAATACTGTGCCTCTGTCTAGTAGTGACACAATGAAGGTCCCCTTATATAATAGAATTAGTTTACTGTGCCCCTGTCTAGCAGTGACACAGATGTTACCCCTGGGGTAAACTTACGATCTCCCATCCACTCATCAAGATTTCTCTTGAAGAGAGTCAGTGAGGGGCTCTGCCTAATATGAACTTTGATCTTCTTCCAAAGCATGGGAAGCCTCTGGGTTATGAATCTATCCCTCCAGCATGTCCTATTCATACTTGTGCCGAGGTTTAAGTCTTTAGCTCTCGTGGTCCTGATGGATTTGGATTTTTTGAGGTGGAGCATGTCCATCAGGTCCTGATTGGACATGGCCTTGTATGTCAGGCAGAGATCACCTCTGAGCAGGTGGTATGCTACTGAATAGAGCTGAAGTTTCTTTAGTCTGGCAGAATAAGACATATGTTGGAGACCCTTGATCCTCTTGGTGAGGTACTTTTATGGTCTCTTCAGCTGTTGCAAATGCCGGGTGAGGTACATACCAAATGGGGCATTGTACTCAATCATGGGTCTGATGAGGGAGGAGTATAGGGGTACAATGACATCCTTGGATCTGGATGTGAATCCCTTCATGATGAGGTGTGCAAGGTAGAATGTTTTTCTAACCACTTTGGCAAATTGTGGGTGTCAAATGAGAGGTCGCTGTTGACTTGGGTCCATAGGTCTCTGATTACTTTTTCCGTACTCAGTGGGTTGCTGTCTATATGATAATTTGTGGGTACTTTGTTTTTCCCAAAGGGGATGACTATACATTTTTTGGCATTTAGTTTAAGGCCATGACTCCGGCACCAGTTGTCCATTTTTGTGAGGCCTTTTTGTAGGATGTATGTGTCCACTGGTGTATTGACTATGGCGCCTAGTTTGCAGTCATCTGCGAACTTTGTCAGCCACAACCCTCCCATGTTTGCTTTAACATCTGAGAAATAAATGCCGAACAAGAGGGGTCCCAGGACAGATCCCTGTGGGACACCACTTGTGACTGGCTTGGAGTCTGGCATTGCTCCAGCGATTTTAACTTTATGGGTTCTGTCCTTTAGCCAGTTTGCAACCCATCTAATGAGATAAGGGTTTACGTTTAAGCTGTTGAGCTTATCTATGATGCCTGAGTGGGGTATTGTGTCGAAGGCCTTAGCCAAGTCCAGGTAGGCTGTGTGGACTGCTTTGCCCTCATCAATGGCTCTAGTGACTGTTTCAAAAAAGTCAACCAGGTTCAAAAGGCAGGATCTACCCTTTACAAAGCCGAACTGGGTGGGGTCAAGTGTCTGTAGGTCCCCTATGTCTCTGTTTATGAGTTCCATAATGATTCTTTCCATAGCTTTGCAGACCAGGCTGGTTAAGCTTATGGGGTGGTAGTTCCCAGGGTCTGTAGAGGTACCCTCTTTGTGAAGTGGGACCACTGTTGCTGTACGCCAGTGTTCAGGTACATATCCTGTAGTAAGGCTAAGGTTAAATAGCATTTTTATGTGCGGGTTTAGCTCCTCTTGGAGTTCACGTAGCACACAACCCGGGATACCGTCAGGTCCCATTGATGCTGTGTTTTTAGCTTTGTTGATGGCGGTTCTCACTTGGACATCTGAGATGACAGGGAGATTACATTCAGCTGGGATAAGTATTTCTTCTTTTGGGGGTGAGGGAGGGGAGAAATTTGCACTGAACCTGTCAGCCAGAATGTTGGCAATATCTGTGGGTTCAGTGTATTTTTTGTTGTTGTGATCTAACTCTGAGCATATCTGAGGGTTTCCACCCAAGTTTCTAACATAGCTGAAGAAGGCTTTGTGGTTATCTTTAGTGTCCTTAGCGATTTTTCTCTCAAAGTTGGCCTTGGATGTTTTTATGAGAGAACGTAGTTTTCTGCTAATGTTGATCAGAGATGTCTTCCCTTTATGGGATTTTGCTCTGATGTGCAGTAGTTTCCTTCTTTTGTTATACAATTTGTTAATGGCTGAGGTCCACCAGACAGGACGCTTGCCTTTGGTGGAGAGGGACTTGGATTTATTTGGGATTGCATGATCCATGCATTCTTGGAGATGTTCATAGAAAGCATTTGTGAAGGATTCGGCATTGTGGGATGTGGTATCCACTGGCCCAGTGGGCTTAAAGGATACTATCTCAGTCTTAAGAAGAGTTAAGTCTGCTTTTGAGAAGTTTTTCACTGTGGTCTTTTGTGCTGGGGGTGGAGGTGGGATATGTATATCCAGGGTGATTAGTTTGCAGTCAGATCTCACTAGTGAGGGGTATACTTCCGGTGTGAAGCATTTTGTCCCCATGTTTGTGATGATCAGGTCTAGTATATTATGTCCCCTAGTGGGAGAGGTGACTAGTTGTTCCAGTGCATTTGAATTTATGAATTCCAGGAACCTTTGGGCTAGGGTGTTAGGGCTAGAATAATGTACCCAATCTATGTTTGGGTAGTTGAAGTCTCCCAGTATGATGGTATTTTGTGATGCATTCATATCCTCCAATGTCTTCAGGAAGGCTGAGTGAAGTTCCTGAGATTGGGAGGGTGGTCTGTAACATGCTACCAGTTGTATAGCAGTTTTGCCTATGGTTAGTTGCACCTGTATGGTCTCTGATGCTTTATGTGTTGCTACTAACCTGGAGGTGTGGGTGTCCTTGATGAATATGGACACTCCCCCTCCCTTTGTGGTTCGGCCCGGGTTTTGGGGCCGAAAAGCATGATAGGAGGTATAGCCTGGTAGCGCTGGGGTGCTCTCATGAGCCTTGAACCAGGTTTCAGTTACTGCACAGACGTCGATGTTCTCCATGCTGAGGAGTGCATCGAGTGCCTGCATCTTGAGATTTAGACTTCTGGCATTGAGCAGCATTACCCTTAGTTTTTTTCCATTTTTGTTTTCTAAGGAGGTGGGTTTGTCTTTTGAGCCTTGCCTAAAAAAGGCACTATGGGGGTGGCAAGAGCCTTAGCCAATATCCGGAAGCCCAGTGGTGACAGGTGTAAGCCATCCCTTGCAAAGCAGCGTGGCTTGTCCAACATGTCATCCCAGGCAGACAGACATTGGATCCCCTTAGAATGACACCAGTACTTGAGCCAATTATTAAAGCTGATCATCTTGTCTTTATATTGTGGCATCATTCTTGGTGAGGGAAGTGAATATCCACTTCCCTTAAAGGCACAGGACTCCCTTATACTGTTCTAGCATATCGAGTGATAGATCACCTATCTATAAGATACTAAGAGAAGACACTCTAAAGTTTGATTCGGATTTTTGGAATTACTATGTAAAGGTTAATGGAGAACAAATATCTGACAAATCAAAAAAACTGTTGTTGAAATCTTCGTATGGTACCTCCTCTTCATTATATTGGAGATTGTATACATGGAAATTTATAAACAGGAGTTTCTATACTCCACATAAAATAAATCTTATACTGAAAAACAGTGAAAGTAAATTTTGGAAATGTGACAAATTACTAGAGGCCAACTGGGTTCACGTGTTCATTGAATGTAGAAATGTTCAATACTGGAAAGGCTTCAGATATTTTGTAAATGCTTTATGCTCTGATTCTGTCATATTTCTAACTCACTAATCCTATTCAATGTTCCTATACCTAATGTAATACCTGAATCTCAGATTCAGTTACTCTGGTCAATTCTTCCAGTTGCCAGAAAAGTTATTACTTTGAACTGGAAAATAAACAAGATTTGATGTTTAAAGAATTTATTAATTTAGCAAAAGTTGTTTGTAAAAAAGAACTGCAAACCATTTGTTACAGAACTCATAACATTACTCAAAAAAAAAAACTAGCATGTAAAAAATTGGAAAACCTTTTGAACAAATACTAATAACTTCTCATAGATAAAATTATTGTTTATCATGGATGAATGTAAATATTGTAAATAGTCTTGTTATTGTTTTATTGTATTTGTTATATGTACATTTGCGTATGTTTATAATGAAAGCAAAATAAAATGTTTTTGGAAAAAATATTGCAAATGTAATAGCTACTGTGTTTACTGTAAGTTATAAAATTCAGTTTAAAACCTAGAACCTAAAGAATATTACCACTATAAAAATAGTTTGTGCTGAAGAGTTTGCCATTTATACTTCTTTCATAATCCCTATGGTTCCAGATATATGAACATTTGTTTGAAATTTGAGGACATAATTTGATTCTGTCAAAAAGTTTAGGCTCCGCCCATTGGAAGTTACAGTGCAAACTTCCTGAGCTCCATTGGAGTGAATGAGTTAAGAAATTAATGTTAAAGGTATTTTGACATAAAAGGAGGGATGCCTTCAATGAACGAAATGTTGTCAATTCACTGCTCTTTCTGGTCTGAGTTTAGACCACATGGGTCACTTTTATCTCCTAGCAGTATAAGAATGGTAATCGTGCTCTTATCCTTTAACACCAGTACAAGACTTCCACAGATCTAGTGGACATCTGGCCTAGGATGAGCATTTGCTGGCAAATCCATTTCTTCAAAGTGTGGGAGTTTAACACATAGTATTAAGGCTAATAATGAACATCATGCTGTAGTCCCAGTTCTGAGTCCCTCAGTCATCCTTGTGTATACTGTGTAAGGCTGAGAAGTTAGTTAACCAGAAGGTACTCCTGGGTTGCCAGAAGGAGACACTTTTTCTGTCTGGGTTTACCCAGTTAACAACATTAAATAAATAATTATCATGTAAAATCTGTGAACTTTCTACTTCGTAATGAATTTCAATGGTCCATAGCACTTCATAAGTCAGTTATCTTTATCCTGGCCAAATTTACCCTCTTCTATTCCTTTTAGGACAGTTTCAGGAACATGGATAACATTAATGTGCAATGCTTATCCTGCCCCTGATGTACACAGAGTATCTATCTCAATGTCTATTGACACCACCTACTCCTGCACATAGGAGATGCTTGTTTGATGGGGCTCAGCGTGCTGGAAAGGTCAGGAAGAGGAACTAGCAGAGTTTGGTTTGCTTAGTTCAGTCTTCTCTTTTGGAATCTCCAACAGGCCCAGTCTACTTTCAAACATGCTTCTTGTGGAAGAAGATAACCACTGAATCAACAAGCAAAGTAATCCATAATAATTTTACAGAGAAACTACTGAAGCAGTAGGACAATTCAAAAAACTGCAGATGCCAAGAATATGTAGATTCATCAAACGGCCATACATCTGAGAAACTGTCCATAATATCTCAATGAGCATGGAGTGAGATAGATACTATAGCAAGTTAGGTTGCATTTATTAGTTGAAAGATCCACAGTTAGGGTTATGCCAGCTACCAGCAAGGAATTGGCTAACTATAGCTGGGTATGGATGTAGAAATATCAATAATTATGTGACAAATATCTCATTTTCATTAGGGAGTATGACTCCTACAGTTGGATGATATAAGTACTATGGTAGTAAAGAACATGTTTGTTTTCATGACAGATATGGAGGGGAAACAGGTAATATTCCCCAACATCTATCCCTAAAACCGTACGTATTGCACTACACATTTATTTTCACTGTCTACAAATTATGATTTTGGTGGGGAAATTCTGTGTATTTCACATCCCAGAAATCTCTCCACCTATCCCAATTGCTAGAATTACCTTGTAATTGATTTGTCAAGCTAATTACATATTCTGTAGCATAAGCAATATGAGCAAACTTCTGGGTTACTGTAATATTTCCTCAAAATCTCCATGAAAACGGTAAGAAGGAATCACTGTGGAATACAAAGCGAACCTATATCTTTGAAGAAGTATGTGCCGGTTTATTCAGCCAGACCAGTCAGGTAAGCCATAAAAAATACATGCTTTTACGAATTTCAAAAAGAGCTAAAATAAGAGTAAAATGGATGAGGGGAATGATATGAAATGTGATAGCAAGGTCGGGTATCAGGATAAGTGAGGGAAAAAAAAAACTACAAGGTAAGGAGTAGTAACAACTAAAGCAAACACTGTGCAAAACCATCAAATAGGGCCTGTGTGCTACTGGGATACTTACAAGAAGCTACCACTGCTTAGACAATTCTACTTATGAAGTTGGTGACATGCAATGTGGTGTCTTAAGGGTAATGAAGTTGTTGACATGCCATGTGGTGTCCTAAGGGTAATAAAGTTGGTGATGTGCCATGGGGTGTCCTAAGTGTAATGAAGTTGGTGACCTGCCATGTGGTATTCTAAGGGTATTTCTGGAGGCACTGCCTCAACGACTTAGGCATTCTACAATAAAGAATCAGAATAGTGGTTTACTTAGTAACCTAATCCTTGAATAGCAGATGGGGGGGGACAGAAACTGAGTTGTATTTTTTGCCAGCTTTACCCATCCTGAAGGATATCGAGGATTTCAATGAAAAACTAGCAGTGTTGCTCAGTTAAAACCAATATTTCAAGTCCTGTGGCATGTGCATGTATATTGTTGCCTACATAATGTGGTATACTGGGGTCATTAGCTCAAACAATATATACTTTTTAACGACATTCTCCATCACTTGTGGCATGATTCAAGCACAAACTAGTCAACTTCAAATAAAGTACATCCTTTTTATTCTCAGTTTTGAGCAGAATATTTTCAATATACTGTAGCTCATATAGTCCTTCTCTTGGACTTTTATACACAAAATAAATTAAAATGTTACTGTATTCTGTTCCTATATTCAGAATAAGCAACTCAGCCCTGATTATTTCTCTGGTTATTATGCCCATTGAAACTCATGTGTAGCTTCAGTGTTATTTTACCTGCCTAGGTTAGTTTTCCTCATCTACCCCTGAAGTCAGCTTTATTGGAGACATCTTTTCCCATCTAAAACTCATTCAAAGTGGACACCTCTTCCATTCAAAACCACTTGTCTTAGGTACTTTTTACTTGTTCTTCATTCTCTCCTCAAGCTGTCTCCAATAGCCACTTTGTGAGGGCCTCTTAGCACACCTCTTTAAAAGCATATATTACCATACCTTAACTGCAGAGCAGTAACAACCTGCCATTTTCCCATTACTGAAGGTCTTAACTGCAGCTCCATACTATCTAAACCAGTTGCCTCAGAACCTTCTACCCACATTTTAACCCTTTCAGTTACTCCTATAGCTGCCTTACTCCACCTTATTATTTCTCATAACCATGCCCTCTCCCGAGTTCCGATGCTGGGAACTCTAGCTGTGTGATAGAATTGGCCTAAGCCATTCCAAAGCTGGCAGGCCAACCTGAGAGTCAGCCCATATAGGAGTGCAACACAGGTTCTAGATTAAATTCCTTGCCCTTTCTCCTCCTTTATTGAAGTCCTTCTTTACCTCCAACCAGGGGTGGCTCATGCTGTAGGACTGCAGCCCCCCCCCACCTGTAAAAATAATAAAATAATTGCACCCCCCCCACTGTAGAAAATAAAAAGTAAAAAAAAATTCATGAGTCCCGGAACTCCACGCACGCATGCCTGCTTAGTTCCTGAACTCCAGACTGCTCTGTTAGGCAGTCCAGATAGGGAAGGATGGGAACACACAGACCGGAAGAACACTGGACTGCATCGCCCGCAGGCTCCGGCCTACTCACATCTCGCAGGGAAACCCACAGGCTCCAGCCTACTCAGAACAGCCTGCGCAGGCTGTTATGGAGGACAGACAGGTGATCGGGCTGGTACAGAGGACAAAAGCAGGCCACTCTGCAGTGTGTGTGTGTGTGTGGTAAAATGCCCCAGTTGCTACATGGTGGTGGGTAGAGAATAAGACTTGAACCCTGTACCTTATGCCCAACTGGCAAGAGCCTAAATTCCCTACCCACCACCATTTGTAAAACATTTGCTGATTTTTGCCTCATATTTGTTCTGTTTGTGTGGGTTTGCTCTGGTGTCCTCACTGGATATTTGTCCCTGTCTTTTGGACTGTATTCCCCCATTATTGGCTTTGTCCAGGCTTTTTGTGCCAAGGTTGAGAGCGATGGTGATAACTGAACTCACAGAATATGTTTGGGGGCTGTATTCCCCCATTATTGACTTTGTTCAGGTGTTTTGTGCTAAGATGTTGACAGCTATGGTGAGAACTGAATTCACTAAATGGTAGCCATTTAAGTTTCAGTCTTCCTTTCTTTCATAAAACAGATGATTTGGCATAGTGGTATGTTGCTCTGACTGTTTTGCACAGGGTCCTGGGTTCAATACTTGGCAGTGAAATGTATGGTGGTAACACAGCATTTTATTCTAACAACTTTCCAACATTATACAAGCAATGTTTAAAATGTGTCCCTGTTTTTTTGGTCTTTTGCCCCCCCCCCCTAAATTTTGGATTTTTATAGATTTCTTTGCTGCAAAGTTCAGAGATGCATCTGAGTGTGAAGTAGATTTTGCAAGAAGCTGAGAGCTGCAGGGGAACAAAAGTTTAGTGCTGCTTATGCCGAGTCTGCTTGCATTGTTAATAGCACAATAGGTGGTGTAGTTGCTTTTGATGCAGAAGGCTGTGGGTTCTACTCCCACAGTAGGTAGATGCATTGCTGATACTGTACTGTATTGTAAAGGGGGTGGATGCTGCAGTCCTTTTTGGTGAATATACCTAATATCTATGAACCTGTTATCAGTTTGCCATCCATTCCCTATTGCAATATTACTAGCTTATCATTTTTAATGCAACTTATTTAATTTATTCCTCAAGGACAACAGGCACTTTATTTGTAGATGAAACAATGAAATATAAAGTTGTTTGCTAGCAGCAACCTCTTCATTAGTTACAGATTTCTTTAATGTGGAATTATTTAGATGACTTTTACTTCTTTAGAGAGTCCATATTTACTGATACTGGTGGACTGTAGAAGTTTGAGTAGACTTTTATGATAGAAATGTTCTGAATTGGGCAGTTTTGTCGTTATTGATGCATGCAGTTTGTTTAATTGTTTACCATAAAAATGTTCAAAACAAATTTAAAATGCCTTCTAACAACTGTACTATATTGTACAAGGAATATAATTTAATACAATCAGGAAGGTGTATCAAAGACCACGTGTATGTTTCATGTGCTAGGGGCCTATGATTTGAAAACAGCCCAAAGTTAATCTTTATCTGCCACTGGCAAAATGTATTTTCTTTGAATGTGGATTTCAATGCTGTTTCAATGAATGTGAGTTTCAAGGGCAGAGAAGTTTTAATGCTAAGTCTGTTTTCATTGTGAGGTTGCATTGCTTTATTTAGCAGATGTCTTAGTGTTTCTGCTGTAAAAGGCAAAACAAAACTTTCAAATGAAGTCCAAATCATTGTAGAAGTAAAGCAGTATGCACATTAGTGTTTATGGTAAATGGGGTGAAATAGCCAAGTAATGGTTCATTGGAATGGCTGCAGGGAGGAGGCTCCATTCAACCATGATTTTGTGAGGGGGAAGGGCAGCAAACTCAGACAGCCCCGGCTGAACTATACCTCTCAACTGTCCAGATTTCCACAGAATGAATAGATTTTTGCTTCTTATTTTTGGCTTGTTCCTCATAAAATGTGTGGTTTTCTGGCAAATAATTTAGGAATTAAGTCACTAAATAATGACAGACGCTGAGTTTTAGAATTCATAACCTTCAGAAAAATGCATGCTAAAGCAAGACCTGTTATTCTATCAATTGTCTCAGTTTATACAACAATTTATAGTACTGTTTATATGTTCCCACAGTATATTTGGCCTTGTCCAGATTTCCTGCCTTAACAGGTTGAGAGGTACGTGCAAATACATTTTTATAGAATTAGGCATATCCAAACCTCTCAACTGTACTCGATTTTGGCTCAAAATGTTGCTCTTCCCCTAATAATCCTGCAGCAAAATAGCAATTTTGGAAGAAAATGTGGAGGGCTTACAATTAAGAAATAACTGTAATAATCAGAGATATAGATTACTTTTATTTCTGAAATATATGTAGATTCTTTTATTTTGTCAGCTGCTAAAGTTAGCAGTACTAATATTAAAAAAGGGTCCCTTCTTTGATAGGTTCCCAGCTGTACTGTGTGGCTATTTTATATTTTTGCATCACATTTTTGGTCCATTTTTTTATAAAATTGTGTTTTTTTTGGCAAATTAGTGGCAAATCATTAAAGACTGAAGTTAGAAAATAATGACAGACATTTGAGTTTCAGATTTCGTACCTTTTAGAAAATCCAAAGCAAGACCTACTATTCTATTATCTTTCTAAGTTTATAAGAGCAATATTTAACAAATTGTCCTTATTTTTGGGCCTTTGTCCCACTTCTATGTATGGCTCTGTCCATATTTGTTGTTCTGAGGTTGAGGTGTATGACAAATGTGTCAGGGCCATCACATTCAACCAGAGACATTTCAAATTGTGACATACTTGTTGCACCCCACTCCCCCATGTAATGACTGGATGTGTCCAAGCAAGGCAAGGAGAAGTTATGCAGTGTAAATGTGCAGAATATCCCCCCATCCAAGGTAGACACAAGTGCTACTTTTATTCTGTCCTTGATTCTGCAGAATGTTCTGGTTTCTGTCATATTTTTATACTGTTGATTTATGCTTATTATTACTCAGAAAGTGCCTGTTGCTCTGTGTTTAAGTAGCATTGCTTTAATGACCATCAGGTAAGCTTGTCTGAGATTGTAAGATGCAAGTAAGCTTTAATAAGCATACTGTTAAAGAATTGCCAACATTGAAAGCTTTTCTGTTGTTGCCATGCAGAGAACACTTACATAACTAGATAATGTATAAGCCTTGGGTATTGAAATGCATATGACAGTATTTGTAATAAAGGACAGGATTACATTATTTTAAGAAGCTCATTACATTTATTGGAGACTTGCAGTCATCTTTGCAGGCTTTACCTGTAAACCAAACAGAATGCCAATCTATCATGTGTGGTCCATTACCTGTACAGTAATCCTTTAAGCAATGTATCTTGAGCTTGTTTCTTGTTTGCTTTTCATTTTTTACTTTGATCATGTTTTCCCCATGAAACAAGTAGATAGTTGTCAGGCAGCAGGTCTTTTTTTGAATAAGAAACATTTTTACAAGTGGGTGTATCACAGAGATTGCTACTTTCAGCATGTTACTTGGTACTTTAATAAATATGAACTGCAGTGCAAGGAGAAGTGTTTGAGTTGAGTGCTGCTTGTTTTTCTTATACTTGATTTTGACTGGCATTCCAGTAATGTATTTAAAAAGTAATTTATTTTTTCATGTCTCACAGTCTTTTTGTTTCCATCTGGATATTAAGTAAGCTATCACGCAGCCAATGCATTGAAATATTTTTTTTCTTCTACACTTCATTTTGTCTTGATTAGACTCTCATAATGATGGTTTGGCACCCAGGGCAGTGTATTTAGTTAAAGTTACAGTTTTTGTGGTTTTGAGCATAGCTCCTGCCCTTTCTAGTTGACTCCACCCATTCTCCTGTCTCCTGCAGCCTCCCTTTGATTTGAAGTCAACAGCTGCCACTGCCCCCAACAAAAAATATACACAGGTTCTAGACCAAAGTCCTTGACCCTATTCTTCCTTTATCAAAGGCCCTCTTTATCCCACCCTGTCACCGGGACAAGTACACATGGCTGTTATACTGACTGGTTCTCTTAGACTTTCAGAGAGAATGCTATTGAATCTGATTCTGTACTACTAAACTATATCACACACCCTGTGGCTCCAGACGTAGTCTGATTCCTGAATTCTAACAACCCCATGGTTTCCAACAGTGTAGCTTTGCTGCATTAGCCCATTTGTCCCTGCTCACAGCTGCCTTCATACTTTCTTATTTCGCACCCCATTCATTTTGTTCATATTTTATATACAAACTACACTAAGATTACCTTGTTGGTGTTGCACAGCACATATAACATTACTCAAAGTAGTATGTATTAATTGGAACATGTTCAGATTACTTTGCACAGAATTATGCACTGATTGAAAGAGTCTGTTAATAATATGTAATACAATTGCTAGCCAAATATCCAAAGTGACAGCAGTTTCAACATTTGCCATATGAAGATCATGAACAGTTCAATTTGGTTGCAGACAGCTTCTTTCTGCCTCACTATCATGGCCAATTGTTCTTTCTCAAGAAATTTCTTGTTCACAATATGTAACTTTACCCCCAGTTCTTGGATTTCCTGTTCTTTTTATTCCTTTTGAGACTGTACATATACAACCATATTTACTTCCTACAATCTATAAACAGATTTTATGTCCTTTGTACACTGTAGGTTTTGTTTGAATGTCAAATTCTTAAGTGTCTCTTCAACTTTAGATTCATCTACCCTTTGTTCCACAGTAACCCCAGATTTACTCATGCAACTACAACACAATTCCCTTCAGCTATCTTTATAGTATTCAAGCCATATATATCTTACCTTGCTATTGACTCTCTTCTTGGCCTCTTTCTCTTTTGCACTTTATCGTATTAATGCAGTAATAGAAATTAGTGTTTGTTCATATTCCTTTAGTGTAGCTGTTGCCTTATGTCATTTAGCTTTTACCATTACCATAGCTTTGTCATAAAGCTTGCTATGAATATTATGTTCAGCCTTCTGATTTTTACATTTAGTGCTTAGTTCACGAATAGTGCTATAACATTCATCTTGTTTCCATTCAGTTTACATCTTCCTGATAGTTTCTGTATGTGCTGGGTGCATTTAATTCACTTTTCATTCACATCTTTCTCTCTTCACATTCACTTTGTAGCAGAGCCAACTCCTTTTTAGGTATTTTACAAAATTTAACCTGTTTTTTTATGCCCATTTCCCTCATCAGACTCTTCTGGGCCAAAATATCTTCATTCGATTTTAAGCCAGCGATCTCTTCAAACCATTCAGTCATGCAAATAAAAGATCATTTGTCGTTTTTAGTTTTGTCCTCATTCACTTGAAGTGTGCTTTTACAAACTCATTTTCAGTTTGCAGATTCAGGTCCTTATTTTTATGTCAAGAAAAGCATGATTAACAGTTTAAACGTCTTACAATCTGTTTTCTTTGTCACTTGGAAAACATGAAAGCACAGCATAAATCTGCTTCATTTCTCTTTTGTCATTCAAGTTCAAGTTGCTCTTTTCACATCTTTTGTTTCCCTCTGACTTTTTTTTTTATCTTTAGATAATTCATTTTTTGAAAAATCTCCATTTAACATTTCATTCCTTTTCTTCAGAGACATTATAGTTGGCTTTATAGTTTAGAGTTTAGAGCACTGGTCTTGTAAACCAGGGGTTATGAGTTCAAATCTCACTAAGTGTCACTTGTCTTGTGTATTCAAATCAGACAATGAGGCTTGGGTGTTCATTTAAGAAGTTTATTACACACAAACACATCTGGATGGATGACTACAACATTAAACTTAAACGAACTAACTAACTGACTGACTACTACCAACATACATGCATTCAATCTGGCTGCTCACTCAAAATGGCACTCTTCATTGCATGTGCTCAGTACATATATGCATGTGCCCATAGACAGGAATTGCTTTTAAAGGTACCACACACACTCTGATCTACATCCTCTCTCTTTGACTAGTCCGTCATGCAATGACAAAATGACAATGGAATAGGCATGCAAATTATACAGACATGTACAAACAAGAACAATCATGTCCAGGTTGCCGTGTATCTAGGATTAGGTCTTGAGATAAGACCTGACCTCATAATGTAATAATTAGAACTGGGTTTAGCAACAGGGACAGTCACTGGGGAATGTTTTGCTTCAGGAACAGGAACAGATGATGAAATGCTTTCTGGAACAGGAACACTGGACAAATCACTCTGGGGATTAAAGTCTCCATTACAGGTAAGATGCTGTAATATTGGCTCAGACACAGATAATAAATGTTTCCAATTCCCCCTAAATTCCATCTCTTGTGATTCAATGATGTAAGATCTCAGTTCTTCACACAAATGTTTCACAAGACCAATCTGATCAAATCCTTTGCTATCTGCATTCTCACTATCTCTCCTTCTTTTAATGGATTCAGAGGTTTGCTGGATTTGTCGTAGTAGGACTTTTGAGACAAACACTTTTTTAAGAGTTGAGCTTTTAATTCTTTGTTGTTTTTAGCACAGGGATCCAACAAATTATTACTGATTGGTAGTGTGGTTCTGATTTGTCTCCGAGCAAGTGAACTAAGTAAATTATCACGAGGAATATTTCTGAGATTAAACAAGTTTAGAAAGTCAGTATTGTCTCATTTGGATTTCTCTAACAGCTGTTTTGCACTTTGAACTGCACATTCAGCTAAGCCATTAGATTGTAGATATGCAGAACTACTAGTAACATGAACAGAGTCCCACATTTCAGCAAATCTTTTAAACTGCTGACTTGTAAACTGTGCACCATTGTCAGAAATGACTTTGTGCGGACAACCATGGACATAAAAATGTCTCTTCAACTTTGTAATGACAGTACTGCATGTTAGGTTAGGAAGTAGGTCAATCTCGAAACAATCTGAATAAGAGGGTACTAACACGACGTAATATTGACCATTCCACTCAAAAATATCTGTAGCTACTGTTGACCAAGGAAGTTCAGGAATCTGTCTTAACTGAAGTGGTTCTTTTTGTTGATGCGGGATAGTACTATTTCAAACAGAACAAGAAGAAATTTCCTTCTTAATATATTTTGCCATAGAAGGCCAAAATACTAGACCTCTCGCCCTTCTTTTGGAAGAATCAGTTCCTGGGTGGCCACGATGCAATATTTTAATATACTCTTGTTGCAAGGATTTTGGAACAATCACTTTTGGACATTTCATGATGATACCATTTTCCATCAAAATCTCATCTCTGTAGGGAAAATATTGCTGTGCATCTACTGGTAAACATGATTGCTTTGACAGCCATCCTTAACTGATTAAGTGATTGAGCTTCTGAAGAATTGGATATGAAGCTGTCTGAGTTCTAAGCTCATCAAGATGTGTGAAAGAAAAATTTCTCACTTCCATGACTTCAAACTCAGATTTCTTGTTTTCATGCTATTCAGATGTTTTTCTGGGTGATCGGGATAAAGTATCAACAAGATAAAAAAAAGGTTTGCCTTTTGTGTAGACAAGACTGAAATTGTACTTTTGCAATGTGTGCATCATGCATTGCAATCTTGCAGGAACTGTGTGCATTGGCTTTTTCAAAATAGTGACCAAAGGTTAGTGATCAGTCTCGATCTGAGTAGGTCGGCCATAAATATAATCATGAAACTTGGAACATGCAAATACAATTGCCAAAAGCTCTTTCTCTATTTCCCCATACTGCATCTCAGTTTGGGTTAGAGTTCTCGATGTATAGGCCACTGGTCTACCCTCTTGAAGAATGACTGCACCAAGACCAAACTTTGAAGCATAACAAGAAAGAGTTGCTGGTTTGTGAACATCATAATATCTAAAAGTGGGTGGGGTGGTAATTTTCTGTTTCGTGACATCAAATGCTCTTTGGTGGTGTTTTGACCGGTACCAGGTTATATCTTTGCCTGTCAACTCTCTTAGCGGTGCTGAAAGTTGACTTAAATCTGGAATGACCTTGCCTAAATAGTTGACCATGCCAAGAAAACGTTGCAAGGCTTGAATATTGTCTGGAGCTGGCATCTCTAGAATTGCTGTTTGTTTGGAAGGATCTGGTCATAAGCCTGAACTGGTAAACAAATGACCCACATAAGTAACTTCTTGTAGCATGAATTTACATTTCTGAGGATTCAGCTTAAGATTCACTTCATGAGCATGTTCTAGAACTTACTTGAGGTTTCTATCATGTTCGACTTTGCCACTGCCTTCTACAAGAATATCATCCACTATTATAGCACAGGGATAGCTGTACCTGCGGTAGTGGTGCTGCTGTACCGTTGTCGCCTCACAGCAAGACGTTGTCCCATTCATGTGTGACTGGACGTGCCTTCGTTGAAGGATGTGCATCAGGGCTGGTAACTCGGCATGTAAAAATCCACTGCCAAACATTAGCAGACCGGAGTTCCGCTGTGGCGACCCCTAACTGGAATAAGCCGAAAGACACAACATTATAGCACAGGGATAGCTAGAAAAAATGTTCCATTGCACAGGAAAGGCTTCACTGGCAAAATTTATTCCAAATGGCATTTTCAAAAATTTGTACATTTCAAATGGTGTACTGAATGTAGTTTGCAATGAAGATTTATGATCAAGGAAAATTTGCCAGAATGAACTTTTTGCATCTAAGACAGAAAAAAACAGTGGCATTTGGCATGAGGGCAGCAACTTCTTTGACTGTACACATTGGATGATGAGGTTGTTGAAGTGCTTTGTTCAAAGCTCTTGGATCAGTACATATTCGAATATCATTGGAGCTTTCCTTATGAGCTTCTACCATGGAAGATATCCATTCAGTTGGTTCTTCTGCTGGACAAATTACTCCTAGCTGCACCATTCTGTTTAGCTCAGCTTTAACTCTGTTTTGCATATCTACTGGAACTTTCTGAGCTGGTCTGATGAGTAGGCTTACCTCATGGTCTAACTTCATGGTGTACACAACTGGAAGTTTGTCTAACTTATCTTCAAAAATATCTGAATACTCAGAAAAAAATGGTTTGGGCAAACTTTGAGTTGTAATCATTCATGCTTACATGGTGGATTTCTTGATAAAATGAACGGTCCCATTTTCAAACTGGCCTTGAGGCCTAATAATGACTGCACTTGTCTCTTGACCAAGTAAAATTGCAAGTCATAGCTGCTCCCAGCAGAATAACATGAAATCACTACTAATCCTTCGGTTTGAATTTCTTCACCACCGTAAGCAACAAGCTTTGCACTCTTTGCCAAATTAAGTTGTTCTCCAGCTTTTACTCTAGCAAACTTTTCTGCTGACATAACATTGCACTTTGATCTAGTATCAACTTTGAGCTCTATAGGTCTCCCATTAATCTGAAAAGTATAAAATACTTCACTCTTTGCCCACAAGTCTACTGCATTGATCTTTTACACAGACATACCATCAACATAAAAAGTAGGGTTGCAGCTTTGTAATTGATCAACTTGCCTCTTTGAATATTCTTCTTCTTTCGGCTGCTCCTGTTATGGGTCACCACAGCATATCGCCTGTTTCCATTTCATCCTGTCCTCTGCATCTTGCTCTGTCACACCAACCACCTGCATGTCCTCTCTAACCGCATCCATAAACCTTATCTTACTCCTTCCTCTTTTCCTTTTACCTGGCAGCTTCATCCTTATCATCCTTTTTCCAATATACCCAGCATCCTTCCTCAGCACATGTCCAGACCAACTCAATCTCGCCTCTCTGGCTTTGTCTCCAAACTGTCCAACCTGGGATGACCCTCTAATACACTTATTCCTAATCCTTTCTACCCTCGTCACACCCAGTGCAAATCTTAACATCTTTAACTCTGCCACATCCAGCTCTGACTCCTGCCTTTTTGTCAGTGCCACTGTCTCCAACCCATATAACATAGCTGGTCTCACTACCCTTTTGTAGACCTTCCCTTTCACTCTTACTGGTACTAGTCTGTCACAAACCACTCCCGACACTCTTCTCCACCAACTCCACCCTGCCTGTACTCTCTTCCACACTCACCATTACTCTTAACTGTTGATCCCAAGTATTTAAACTCATCCAACTTAGCCAACTCTACTCCCTGCATCCTTAACATTCCTCTATCCTCCCTCTCATTCACACACATATATTCCGTCTTAGTCCGGCTGACCTTCATTCCTCTCCTCTCTAGAGCATATCTCTACCTCTCCAGGGTCTCCTCAACCTGTTCCCTAGTCTCACTACATATCACAATGTTATCTGCAAACATCATAGTCCACGGGAACTCCTGTCTGATCTCGATTGTCAACCTGTCCATCACCATTGCAAATAAGAAAGGGCTCAGAGCTGATCCTTGATGTAATCCCACCTACACCTTAAATGCATCTGCCACTCCCATGGCAGATCTTACCACTGTCACACTACCCTTGTACATATCCTGTACCACTCTTACATACTTTTCTGCCACTCCCAACTTCCTCATACAACACCACAACTCCTCTCTAGGCACTCTGTCATATGCTTTCTCTAAGTCCACAAAGACACAATGCAACTCCTTCTGACCTTCTCTGTACTTCTCCATCAATAGTCTCAGAGCAAACATCACATCTGTAGTGCTCTTTCCTGGCATGAAACCATACTGCTGATCACTAATCATCACTTCCCTTCTTAGCCTAGCTTCTACTACTCTTTCCCATCATTTCATGCTGTGACTAATCAGCTTTATCCCTCTGAAAGTTACTACAGCTCTGCACATCACCCTTATTCTTAAAAAATCAGTAACAAAACACTTTTTCTCCACTCCTTAGGCATCCTCTCACTTTCCAAGATTTCATTAAACAATCTGGTTAAAAATTCCACTGCCATTTCTCCTAAACACCTCCATGCTTCCACAGGTATGTAATCTGGACCAACAGCCTTTCCATTCTTCATCCTCTTCATAGCTATCCTTACATCCTCCTTGCTAATCCATTGCACTTCATGATTCACTATCCCTACATCATCCAACCTTTTCTCTCTCTCATTCTCTTCATTCATCAGCCCCTCAAAGTACTCCTTCCATCTGTTCAACACTCCCCTCGCTTGTGAGTATGTTTCCCTCATTATCCTTTATCACCCTTACCTACTGCACATCTTTCCTAGCTCGGACCCTCTGTCTAGCCAACCGGTACAGGTCCTTTTCTCCCTCCTTAGTGTCCAACTTTTCATACAACTCTCTATATGCCTTATCCTTAGCCTTTGCCACATCTCTCTTTACCATGCACCTCATCTCCTTATACTCCTGCCTACTTTCTTCATCTCTCTGACAATCCCAGTTCTTCTTCGCCAACCTCTTTCTCCATATACTATCCTGTACTTCCTCATTCCACCACCAAGTCTCCTTGTCCTCCTTCCTCTGTCCAGATGTCACACCAAGCACCTTTCTAGCAGTCTCCCTTACTAGCTCTGCTGTAGTTACTCAGCTATTTGGCAACACTTCACTGCCACCCAGTGCCTGTCTTAACTCTTCCCTGAACTCCACCTCACAATCACCCTTTTTCAATTTCCACCATCTGATCCTTGGTGCTGCCCTCACACTCCTCCTCTTCTTGATCACCAATGTCATTCTACAGACCCCCATTCTATGTTGCCTAACTACACTTTCCCCCGTCACCACTTTACAGTCTCCAATCTCCTTCAGACTGGCCCTCCTGCATAGGATATAATCCACCTGTGTGCATCTCCCTCCACTCTTGTATGTCACCCTATGCTCCTCCCTCTTGTTAAAATATGTATTCAGCACAGCCATGTCCATCCTTTTTGCAAAATCCACTACCATCTGACCTTCCGCATTCCTTTCCTTAACACCACACCTACCCATCACTTCTTCATCCCCTCTGTTCCCTTCACCAACATGCCCATTGAAATCTGCTCTGATCACCAGTCTCTCACTCTTGGGTACAGTCATCACCACTTCATCCAACTCACTCCAAAATTTTTCTTTCTCATCCATTGCACACCCAACATGCGGAGCATATGCACTAACAACATTCATCATTACACCATCAATTTCCAGCTTCATAAATGTCACTCTATCCGACACTCTTTTCACCTCGAAAACCCTTTTGGTATACCGTTCCTTCAGGATAACCCCTACCCCATTTCTTCTCCCATCCACACCATGATAGAACAATGTGAACCCACCTCCAAAACCCCTGGCCTTACTTCCCTTCCACCTGGTCTCTTGTACACACAATATATCAACCTTCCTTCTGTCCATCAAATCAGCTAGCTCTCTCCCTATACCAGTCATGCTGCCAACATTAAAAGTTCCTACCCTCACTACCACACTCCTAACCTTTCTCCACTCTTCTTGCCTTCTGGTATGCCTTTCTCCTCTTCTTCTCCTTCTCCTCCCTCTGCCAACAGTAGCCCAATTTCTGCCAGCACCCTGTCGGCTAATAGTACTGGTGATGTTTGTTGTTAACCCGGGCCTCGACCAATCCAGTATGTAAATCTGTATTGGTTTCCGCATATCTCATTTGGCAGATGTTTTATGCTGGATGCCCATCCTGATGCAACCATCCCCATTTATCCGGGCTTGAGACCGGCATGAAGAATTGCACTGGCTTCTTCTTTAATAAAAGAATGTGCCCTTTTAGATTTACCAAGCCTTTTGAAATGATTCCACTTTTTACATTTGTGGCACTGCTGACCAAAAGCTAATCACTTTTCTCATTTGGGCTCATGGTTTCTACCACAATTACAATTGACAATGAGGTTTGCTACAAGTTTTGCTGAGTCACCCCTCTACTTTACTGAGTGTTCCCTGGGTCTTACTGTAGCTGCTCTGGGTTTTGCTGAAGTGACCACACCCTTGGGCCTTTATATTTTAACCTCATGCTGCATACTATCAGCATTACCACTGGAAGGCACTGCAAGCATGCTTTTCTCATTTGTAAGCATATCTGTGTGCTTTTCTATGAAAATCTTTGAAATCTCTCTGGCCTTCCTTAAAGTTAAATTACTGTCTCAAAACAAAATCTTTTTCACTGCAACATCTTTAATACCACCCACAAGTCTGTCTTTTATCAACTCATCTCTCAGATCACCAGATCTGCACATATTAGCCTTATTTCCCAAGTCAGTTATATATGCTGTAAAAGTTTCACCAGGCTTTTGATCTCTTGTGTAAACAAATTGCCTTTCCATTGTAACATTTATTTGGGGGTTACATATTTCTCTAAATTTATGTTTTAAGCACTCAGGGTCTTCCTGCATTTCAGCCAGTACCACAATATGGTGGTCTTCCCCCTCCCCTGCAAACACAGCAGGTGCATACACAAATTAATGCTCTCTTTCAATGGCTTCTGAACCAGTTAGATTACTCAAAATGGCCCTCTAGCTTGTATGTGCTCAGTACTTATATGCACATGCCCATAGACTGGAATGGCTCTTAAAGGTACAACACACACACTGATCTACACTGGGGTCTTTCTTTATATGGGTTGGGGGTTGGTATAATGGTTAAGGTGTTAGCCACACAAACACAAAATACAATGTTTGCTTCTCACCACTGGAAGAAAATTTGGTTAGACTTAAAATGGTCCACAAAGGCAACTAACCTGGTATCTACCTATAAACCTATTGACACTCATATATTTGCAACAAGTCTTAGTTTAACAGAGTCACTTGTTTGTTATGCCCATATTACTTTGTATATAATTCTTAAGGTTTTTGTTTCATTTCACTGCTTCAACTTATTCAGAAAATTCACAGTGTCTGTTGAACAAAACACCAATTTCCTGGTCTGTTTTACTTTGACAATTTTAATTGCTTAATGTCAGGCACTGATCTTTGATGACTTTCTTGAAAACCAAACAACTCTTTACACTTCTAACAGCTATTTTTTATGGTAGTCTAATTCATTTCTTAGGTTCATAGGTGGGTACTAGGTCAACTGCCCTAGAGCCTTTACAAGCCTAGCCCATAGATGTGCCCTGGCATCATGCCGCCATTAGTTCCCAGTGCCTCTATCAAATAGAGCCACTGGAGTGATCCCTGGGGTGAACTTTCTATTTCCCATCCACTCATCAAGATTTCTCTTGAAACTGGCCAGTGAGGTGCTCTGCTTGACATGTATATGAAGTCTAGTCCAGAGCATAAGCAGTCTCTGGGTTATGAACCTGTCCCTCCAGCATGTTCTGTTGATTGTAGTAATGAGGTTGAGGTCCCTGGAGTGTGTTGTGCGGACGGATTGGGATTTCTTTAAGTATAACATTTCTAACAGGGCTGAGTCAGACATGGCTTTGTAAGTCAAGCAGAGATCGCCTCTTAATAGACGATATGAGATAGAGAAAAGCTGGAGTTTTTTGAGTCTGTCCATGCAGGGCATGTGTTTAAGGCCTAGGATCCTCTTCATGAGGTATTTTTGTGGCCTTTCCAGCTGTTGCAGGTGTTTAGTGAGGCATATGCCAAATATATGCCAAATGGGGAATTATATGCGATGATTGGTCTAATGAGGGAAGGGCAGAGATAGATGATGACCTCTTTCTTCCTGGATACAAAACCCTTGGTAATGAGGTGTGCCACATAGAAGGACTTTCTGACCACAGTGGCAATGTGGTGGTCGAAGGAAAGGTTGCTGTCAACCTGTGTCCCCATATCTCTTATAATGCCTTCAGTGTTCAGTGGGCTACCATCAATGTGGTAATTAGATCGCACTAATTACCATCAATATGGTAATTAGTGTGAACTGAGTTTTTCCCAAAGGGAATGACAACGCATTTTTTGGGATTAAGCTTAAGGCCATGGTTTTGACACCAGTCATTGGTCTCAGTGAGGACTTTCTGTAGGATGTCTACTTCACTTGGGGAGTTAATAATGGCTCCCAGCTTGGAATCATCAGTGAACTTGGTCAGCCAGAGTCCCTCCATGTTGGCCTCGACTTCTGAGAAGTAGATGCCAAACAGGAGAGGACCCAGGACTGATCCCCATGGGACTACACTTGTGACTGGTCAGCAGTCTGACTTGGAGTCTGCTGCTTTCACACTGTGGGTTCTATCTGTGAGCCAATTTGCAACCCACCTAGTGATATAGTGGTTGATGCCTAGTTTGGTGAGCCTATCCATAATGCCTGAGTGCAGAATGGTATCAAAGGCCTTGGCCAGATCGAGGTAGGCTGTATGAACTGCCTTGCCCTCATCCACAGCTCTGGTGACTGACTCAGAGAAGTCAACCAGGTTGAGCAGGCATGATCTACCTTTCACAAAACCAAATTGCATGGGAGCCAGAGTTTGGAGATTCCCTATATCCTTGTTAATTAGGTCCATGATGATGCGCTCTGTAGCCTTTCATATCAGGGTCTGTAGTCGCTCCCCCTTTATGGAGAGGGACTGTAACAGTGCACCATTCTGTAGGGAAAAAGCCTGAGGTGAGGCTGTGATTGACAGGGCACATGTGTGGTGCCAGTTCACTTTGTAGTTCATGTAGAACACAGTCAGGGATATTGCCGGGTCCCATGGAAGCTGTATTCTTGACCTTGGACAATGCAGCTTTAATCTGTGCTGCAGTAATGCTGGGTGCCTGGCATTCTTCCGGTAATGTGATTGGTCCTTTGGGGGGGGGGGGGAGTTGGCAATGAATCTGTCGGCGAGTATGTTGACAATATCTGTTGGCTCAGTATAGGAGGTACCATTGTGCAGTAACTCAGAGCAAATCTGGGTATTGCCTTGGAGATTCTTGATATAACTGTAGAAGGCTTTGTTGTTTTTCGTGCCTGCCGGAATTCTGCCTTCATAGCTAGCTTTAGAGATTTTGATGAGAGACTTTTTGTTGCAGCTAATAAGGGAGTTTTTCCAGTCTTGGGACTTCACCTTTTGTTGAAACAGTTTCTTCCTTCTGTTGTAGAGTTTGTTCATGGCAGAGGACCACCAGATTGGCTTCCTTTTTTTGGAAGAGAGCATCTTGGTTGTTGGGTATGGCTAGTTCCATGCATTTATGTACGTGTTCATACAGTGCATTGGTGCATGTTTTGACAGTCATGCACCTATTTTCTATTTGCATGGGTGCTGTGAAGTTAGTCACCTCTGTTTTTAGGGGCCCAAAGTCAGCTTTGGAGAAGTTTTTCATGGTGGTTACCTTTGCTGGTGGTGTGGGTGAGATGTGGATTTCCATAGTAATTAGTTTGTGGTCGGATCTAACCAGGGAGGAACTGACTATTGTTGTTGAGCAATGGTTACCCATGTTAGCAATAACGAGGTCAAGGATGTTGCTTCCTCTAGTAAGAATGAGCTGGTCCAGTGCATTGGAATTAATGAATTCCAGGAAGTGCTGGGCAAGTGTATTGGTGCATGAGTAGTTTTCCCATTTTAAGTCACCCAGTATGAGAGTGCTGGGTTGGGCCCTAATAGTTTCCGGAGGCTTAGGAATATAGAGTGAGAGTCTTGGGACATGATTGGGGACCCATAGCAGGCTACAACCTGAATCTCCATCTTACCCACTGTTAGTTGTACCTGAAGTATCTCCAATGCATTATGTTGGGCTACTAGTCTGGAGGTGTGTATATCCTTTATGAATATGGAGACGCCACCACCTTTGGAGTTTCGTTCCATGTTCTGGGGCCGAAAGGTGTGGAATGAGTTATAGCCTGGTAGTGCAGGGGTGCTTTCTGCTGCTTTAAACCAGATCTCCATTATAGCACAAATGTCAATGTTCTCCATTTTCAGGAGTGCTCTGAGCGAGTGCATCTTGAGATTTAGACTTCTAGCATTGAGCAGCATGACCCTCAGATTGCATTTATTTATAGCTGTTCCAGTGGTAATGTGGTCTTTGGAACATCACCTAAAAAAGGCACTATAAGGGTGGCAAGAGCCTTAGCCAGTATCCAGAAACCTAGGGGTAACAGATGCAGGCCATCTCTGGCAAAGCATTGAGGTCTGTCAGTCATGTCACCAAAGCAGAGAGATACTGGATCCCCTTAGAATGACACCAGAAACTTAGCCAATTGTTGAAGTCAATCATTTTCTGCTTGTACTACAGTGTCATTCTGTGCAACGGTAGGATACTGCTCAGGGCTAGGGTCATACCTGCCTGGGCCACATAATCCAAGAGCTTCTCCATGTGTCTTTTCATGTAGTCCAGAGAGGTGCATCTCAGGTCATTCATACCCACATGGACAATGACAGAGTCATACTTGTAATTGTGGAGTGACCTGAGTGTGTGTGTTATGTGTCGGATCCTGGCACCCAACAGACAGCTGACTGTTACCTTCTCCTTATTCATCCTAGTGAGTGGGACATCAGTGTGCCTCATTATCGAGTCATCTATGATTAGTATATTGGGCAAGCTGTTTTGCCATAGGGGCTTAGGTTGAGGGGCACACCGTATAGGTGAGCTATGTGTCTTGTAATTTGTGCTGTGTTGTGGTGGTCGAGTGCATTTCTGATTTGCAGGTCTCTGCTGTTTGGGTAGATTTCTATTGACAGCCTCCATGAAGGTGAGTGTGTGGTTTGTGTTTTTATGTGAGAACTGTGATGGTGGGTGTTCTGGAGGGCTATGTGTTCCTTGTGGTGTGGTGCAGGTGTTGACCTTCTCCTCTTGATCAGCTATTCTGGTCTTGGCTGGATAGTGCATGTCTTCCAGTTTGGATATATAAGTGCATCTATCACAAGTCTGAGTGCTGGGAGGTAAGAGGAGGGGGTTGTCTGTGTACATGAGGCAGTTGCTACACTGTCTCAGGATGCCCAAGTTCACCAGGTTAATAGGAGAAAGCACAGGGAACTGACAAACATGCCATACCTCTCAACTGTACAGATTTTCACAGAATGTCCAGATTTTTGCCTCATATTTTTGGTGTGTTCTTCCTAAAATCTGTACCTTTTGGGCAAATAGCTGAGAATTGAAGTCATTAAATAATGACAAACATTTTACTTTAAGACTCCACATCTTTCAAAAAATTCATGCTAATACAAAACATATTATTCTGTCAACTTTCTAAGTTTGTAAGAGTAATATTTAAACTCTCTCCCTATTTGCCCCCCCCCCCATCATTTAAGGCTTTGTCCAGATTTTTTGCTGTAAGAGGTTGACAGGTATTGGCATTGTTTAATATTAAGGAAGCTGGGTGCTTCGGCTATTTTTTGATTGGTTCCAAGTAACATTTCTTTTGTTTTTGTGAGATTGAGTATAAGTGCCTGGCCTATTGGCCATAGGCTAAGGATTTGGATGTTATCCTGGAGCTGGAATTTGACACTGTAGTATTTGTTTGATCTGTAGATGACCATGTCATCTGCATAAAGGATTAAATGTGTCTGAGAGTGATCAATGAAAGTTTGTTGTTAAACATGGATAATAGCCGAGGGACTAAAGTGGAACCCTGGGTGACTCCTTTCATAAGAGGAGCTGTTTCAGAGGTGATGGTGAGTGCCTTCTTTTATCTTAGGGGATCTGTTGGTGAGTAAATCTACAAACCAAGGTTTTGCATCATCACTACTGCCTATTTCAGTTAATTTGTCAAATAGTAAGTTATGGTCAATTAGATCAAAGGCCTTTGTCCATACTGGATAAGATATCATCTCTGCAAAAGTAGAGAACTGTTATAGTGCTGTGTCCAGACCAGAATCCATGTTGCTTCCCAAACAGAAAATGGTGTTGATGTAAATATATAGTAATTTGGTTGTAGATAATTTTTTCCAGTAGTTTAAAGTAGGAAGTACTATAAAGCAGTAGTTGGGTTGGGTGGTTTTGGAATAGGAGTGACTATAGCTGTTTTCCATATCTGAAGCATAACCGTATTAGTTAAACAGAGCTTGTATATGTGAGAGAGGTGGTAGCTTGTCTGAGCCTGGGGGAGTAGCTATTTTTATTTGGTCCATTTATGTTTTTGTCTCTTTGGTTCTAATCTTTTTGAAGTGGAAGAGTAGAATGTAAGGGGGTGGCTGTGGGGGTGTTATATTGTGTTGTTGATGTGTGTCAGGTTACTGAACTCATTTAGGAAGTCAATGCATGATATTTTGTTTCTGGTGGTGTTAGAGGGGTTCAGGAGAGTGGAAGTATGTTGAGTTTTTCAATCAGTCAACAGATTGATTTCTCCCCAGAATCTTTTGGGTCTGGCTAAAAGGTAGATTTGTTTGTTTTTGTAGTGGTTGTTTTTTCTGCCTGTAGATGGATTGCTTCACTAGGTTGTATAGTGAGGTATATTTGGCTTGGGATTCTGTGGACAGGTTGCATTTCCAATTGTGTCATCATGTAATTTGAGGAGGTGTTTCATTAGTTAGATACCCAGTCATGTTAATGAGGTTGAAGTAGCCTTTATACTAAGGGAAATAATTTGTTTTGCAGGTCCAGTAGGGTATTGGTAAGGTTGTTAGCTGCTTCCCTGGGGTCTTTTATGGCAAGTAAGTGAGACCAGTCAATGGTCACAAGTTGATTTTTAAGATTAGTCATATTTTGAATAGTTTAGGCTCTGAAGATGATACATTTAGCTTTATATTTTAACATTAGATTATGCGCAGAGAAAGTTATGAGACAGTGTTTGGTGAGGTTAGATATCACTGTAGGGTTATTAGTTATTACAAGATCTAGCAAAGTGTGCCTTTTGGATTGAGGGTTTGGTCTAGTGGCTTCAGAGTTGACTTAGGTAAGACTTAAAATGGCCATGAATTCTGACGTATCAATGGCTTTTGGTCCTATGTAATTAATTTATTGTTATTTATTTACTTTGCATTTGTTGACTGGGATTGTCCGACTGGATACATGTCCATTTTCAGCAGAGGCCCAGGGAGAAAAGCTCCAGTTACACATACAAACATAACACATTAAGAGACAGGCATGCAGCTAACATAACATATTCAGAGACAAGCATATTTACAGAGTATGTACAGAGTAAGTTCGGTGTAGCCCTCAAAAAGGGACGCAACAAGGTTCACAGTGTTTCATATTATACAAAGCTAAAATAGGTAACATACAGTTATTAGCAAAAATGCATACAGTACTAATTAAACTAGAAGGTAGATATAGAGTTAATCAGGGTTGATGCAGGGAAAAAGCCAGTGCATTTTAAAATATTGTTTGAGGCCTTTTTTAAAGAGGGTTCAAAAGTAAGGTTAGCTGGGAGTGAATTCCAAGTTTTGCCAACGAAGTTGGCAAACAGGGAGTCTCCAGCCGAGTTGATGGCTTTGTGTGTTTGGACCAGCTGTTTGTTGGATGAGCTTAATGTCCTGGGGTTGCTATAGGGTTTTATACTGTTTTTCAGTGCAGGAGTATTTTCAGGGTGATTGAGAATTTTGTGCACTACTATGAGCCGATTAAAGTGAAGTAAGTTAGGGAACTCTAGCCACCCTAGGAGTCTGAGGTTATGACAGTGATGTGTCCTATATGTAGAGTGAGTGGGAATCTGGCAATATGGCTGTAGCAGCATGAGAGTTTGCTGATTTCAGTTTTGTTCAAATTGGAGAGTATAGGAGAAGCATACAGGAGGGTAGAAAGCAGGTGAGACTAGGCGATAGTGGTCCTTGCTAATGGGGGTTAAGAATAGTTTAGTTTATTTCTATATTGTGAGCCAAGCTTCTGATTAATGGTTTTGATAGTCTTATTGACATGCAAATCAAATTTGAGATTATTATCTACTATAACCCCTAATAGCTTAGTGTAGATGTCTGGGGAAATAGAGGTACCATTGTTGGATGTTATGGAGAAGTAAAGTGGGATGGACCTACTGGTGGGGGTGAAGAGTAGTAGTTTAATTTTGCTGGGATTTAAGAGCAGACGGTGATTAGAGAGCCAGTTTTCAACTGTGTTAAATGTCTTCTGGGTTAAGGTTTGCAGGTCTGACGGGGAGGAGGCCGAGCAGATCAGGGTGGAGCCATCTGCATATTGGATGCAGGTTACTTCAGGGATGACAGTGTGAAAGTTATTGATGAAGATAGAAAAGAGTAGAGGACCTAAAATAGGGCCGTGAGGGACAGAAAAGATGAGAGGAAGCAGGGTGGACAGTTTGTCCTACCATAATGCAGCCTGTTTTCTTCCACACAGATAGGATGAGAACTTTTGAATAGCATGGTTGTCCAGGGAAATGGCTTTCAGAGAGTGGATGAGCAGTTGGTGATTGACCATATTAAAGGCCTTTGAGAGATATAGAAAGAGGGCTGAGGATAGCATATTATTAGTCCAATTTTGGTTTATAACATTGGTGAAGGAAAGGAGTGCAGATGTGGTGCTGTGATGTGGCCTAAAGCCATGCTGTCTGAGCATATCAAAACAATCCTGTCTTTGTTTGTGATTTGTTGTGGAGTTGACTGGTAAGAGCAGTTTTATTTGAATTTATATTGCATTTGTTATCACTATTTTTAACTGTTTGCATGTAGAAAGAGACTGCTTATTAACAAGCTTTACTTTGATTCATATTTTGTTGTTTTACCTTTAGTTTTACTTTTGGTTGTGAGAAAGGGATAGATTTTGGACAGGCAAGCTCTAGCCACCACAAGGGGCCTTGATAGCTATAAATTTGCAGAGACTGCAGAGAGGAAAATTCTGAGCATATCAAAACAATCCTGTCTTGGTTTGTGATTTATCGTGGAGTTGACTGGTAAGAGCAGTTTTATTTGAATTTATATTGCATCTGTTATCACTATTTTTAACTGTTTGTAGGTAGGAAAAGACTGCTTATTAACAAGTTTTACTTTGATTCATATTTTGTTGTTTTACCTTTAGTTTCACTTTTGGTTGTGAGAAGGGGATAGGTTTTAGACAGGCAAGCTCTAGCCACCACAAGGGGCCTAGGCAGCTATAAATTTACACAGACTGCAGAGAGGAAAATTCTGAGCATATCAAAACAATCCTGTCTTAGTTTGTGATTTGTTGTGGAGTTGACTGGTAAGAGAAGTTTTATTTATTTTTACTGTTAAAAGGAGGTGCGACTGCAAGCTATAGTGAGCTACATAAAATAAATTGTAACTTCTGTCTGGCTGGTAGAACTTGTATGGTCAGAACAACTTTATTGTATTTTATTATTTAGCTTGATATTGCTGGTATAATTTTTTGTCATAGAAGTTGATTTAAGTTCCTTTGAATTCTTTGCTACTGACTTTGTGTAATTGTTTTCCTTTGCAATATTTTATTCAATTAAAGCTGAATATGGATTCCTTAAATGAGTATGCAGTTAACGATTTGCTAATGCACAAGTATCTTGTACATTGTAATAAATGCTATGCATATTTAACGGTAACAGCTGATAACACTGGTGATCTTTGTTCCTCGTGTCCAAAGTTGGATTATTTGCTTAGCATTGTTAGAAGCAAATCTCGACTTAATGATGATGATTGCACATGTGTAATTGGCATGGCTTGGAGAACTGTTGTATCATATATTAATGACTGGACTGATGAACTAAATAATGTTAGGCATAGAACAAATAGAACAGGTTTAGGAAATGATGCATCTGTTTTCTGTAAAGAACATTCAACTCCTATGAAACATGATGAGGCCCCTGAGAACTATGGAATTGCAGATGCAAGTACTCAGCAATCTGAGGATCGGGTTGTTTATGAAGGAAACAAAAAAGAAAGAAAGGAAGAAGTTCTCAACAAATAAAGAAGAAAAAGAAACTGACTAATGACTGTAAAGGAAGGAGAATACATAGTAAAAAGGATTCTGCTTTGTTATGTAACACACAGGTGACAGGGAATGAAGATGTCTGTCTCTCAGAAAACCCTCACTCTACAGAAAAAGGCATCACCTATCCAATGGAAAAGGTAGAAAAAAGAGGCAAGGGGCAGTTGAAAAGGAAGAAATCAAAATTAAACGTGGAAGGATTGAAGATCATTACTGTAAGAAAAAAGAAGAGAAAGACAGATGTTGACTACATGGTTCAAACTGTGGATTTACAATGCCAGCTGGATGAGAATTTAATACGCAATGAAAACAGTAGAATTAATAAGACTAATAGTGATGAAACTCTATCATTCGTAACAATTGATAGAGCAGAAATGACTGTATTAGAAGCTGAAGATTCTTCAGAGATGGTCAGCAAAGACACTCTTGTAATTGGAGATTCAGTTATTAGAGGAACTGATACTTATATTTGCAGAGATGATAATGAACATCAAGTGATGTTATGCATGCTAGGAGCAAAAATAGAAGATGTGAAACAAGCCTTGGAACGTCTTAATGTAAGGAAGTATGGATCTGTTTTTATTCATGTTGGTACAAATGATGTCACCCGCAAAGATTCTCTAACTGTTAGTAGGGAACTGTCAGCCCTCCTAGATAGTATAGCTTGTACTGGTGTTAGGACATATTTTTCACAAATCACTTATAGAAAGGATAGTCAGGTCACTGTGAATGAAATGTTTTTTGCATAAACACCTACATGGAAAACATGTCCTGTTTTAAAAAATGGAAATCTGTAGAGCATCCAAGGCTTCTTTTGGTCACATGTGTTCAGACAGGATGGTGTGCATTTGTCTCGATCAGGGAAGAGAATTTTTGCAGCAGATATTTTGCAATATTTGACAAACACTAGCCAAGATTGTTGCCAGGTCAAAAATGTAACAGTTCACAGATAGCAGCAGTTTATGCATCTCTGATGGTTGTTAATGCTAGGAGCATTAATAATAAAACATTTTTTAATAGAAAATTTGCTACGTTCCCACAAGATTGATGTTGTTATAGTTTGTGAAACATGGTTAAAGAACATTGACTGGAAACCAGTTCTGTCAAGGTATAAATGTTTTTACTGTAACAGACATTCTAACAAAAAATCAGATGGAGGTGTTATGATAGGGATTAAAGATAGCTATGAGACTTGTGATTATTACATGTTCAGTGATAACACCAATACTATAGACTGTGTAACTGTGACAATAAAGACAACCCTGGAACATATAACAATTGTTGGAGTGTACAGACCACCATAGTCAAGTGCAGATGACCTAGAGAAATTCATACATTTCTTACATGAAACACAGGAGGGAAGAATTATATTAGCTGAGGACTTAAATTTACCAGAAACAGACTGGAATAGTATTGATTCAACAACGTTAGTAAATAAATTATTCACAGTGTATATTCAGGGACAACAAATGCTTCAGATTTAAAAAAAAAAACTACCAGGGGATAGAATATACTAGATATTGTTTGTGTTCCCAAAGAAATTACTGTAACTTCAAATCAAGGTTTACCACCATTGATGTGCAGTGATCATGGGGGGCATAAAGATTAATTTGTTGCTAGATAATTCAGCCAAACTGAAATCTAAGCCAATGCACAGAAGGTTAATTACAGATTATAGGGAAGCAAAACAGTTACTATATAAAAGTAACTGGAGTGAGATGTTCAATGGAAAAACTGCAGATGGAATGTGGAAAGTTTTGAAAGAGAAATTGTTTGAGTGCAAAAAGTAAAAAAAAATGTTTAACATCAGGATCTAGGCACGCAATATCAGGGGGGTATATTTCCATAAGAACAAGATATCCAATTAAGGTGAGAGACAAAAATTCTAAGAAATGAAAGAGAGGTCGAACTACAACTTTGAAAACTGAAATAAATGAGCAGGACAAACAGATTAAGCATAGTGTTAGACAAGATCAAGAAAATGTGAAGAAAGTTTATATAAAGATATTGAGCATAATAGGAAACCTTTTTATAGATACATAAGATGTGGAAGGAGTAAAGATACACAAATTGATAAACTGTGTGCAGATTTTTAAATTTATTCTCAGACACAGATTATAGATATATTTACAAAATCTTATTCAAAACAGTTTGGCTCCACAAAAGGGGTGGTAAGTTGTCCTAGTGACATCCAGGTAACCCAAATACTGGAATCAAATTAGATTATATTGAAAAAGAACTGTGCAAACTGGATCCAAACAAAGCGCAGGGAGGAGACGGAATATGTAACAATAACCTGAGAACAATTAAGCAAGAACTTACTCTGCCATTACATCTATTATTCACTGGGTCATATAAATACGGGGAGATTCCTCAAGATTGGAAACATGCACTTATTAAACCTGTCTTTAAGGGAAAGGGGATTAGGACAAACCCAGAATCATATATAGACCTTTAAGTCTACTTTCATGGTGTGGAAAAATAATGGAGAAGAATAATAAGAATAATGGATAAGTTATTGTCAGAACTGGATAGGTTGGTACTTGAAACCATACATCAGCATGTATATGTTGAAAATAGATCTACTACCACCTGTAACATGATGTTTTATAACAATATAATAACAGCTATGAATGAAAAATTGTGCTGTGATATGATTTGTATAGATTTAACTTCAGCATTCGACAGGGTCATGCACAAAACACTTGTCAATAAATTAGTACAACTATGTATTGATGTACTGTTGATAAGATGGATAGCTGCATGGCTTACAAATAGGACATGGCAAGTATCACACACCAACTGGACAGGTGAAATCCTTGGTTACAATCAAGGTGTCCCACAGGGCTCTGTACTAGGCCCTTACTTGTTTATATTGTATCTTTCAGACCTTACTTTTTCATCTCATTTCATCTCAGGTGTTCTACAGTCTATATGCTGACAATCTGAAATTGGGTAAACTGATTACAAATATTACAGATAAGGCATGTCTGCAAAATAATTTGACTAAATACTAAATTGACCATTTGGGCACATGAGAATAATATGTTGATAAATACATCAAAAACTAAGCATATGAGATTTGGGAGACAGAAACTGAAAGGTGAATGTTTAATACAGCACGCAGTGATTGAAACTGTAGACTCATTTAAGGGCCTGGGTATATAGGTAGAGTCAGCTATGAGTTTTTCTAATCATATCAACCAATTGGCTAATGATAGTTATAGAACTATAGGTTGTATAAAAATATTTATAAAGTCTAGGAAATCAGACATAATGAAGTCATTGTTTGTTAGTTACATTAGACCCAAACTTGAGTATGGAATAACGCTATGGAAACCCTATAGGAAAACAAGCATGACTAAAATGGAACGAGTACAGCAGAAATTTACTAAAGGCATCCATGGATGTGAAAATCAAAGTTATTATGAAAGACTAAAATATCTGAACTTGTACAGTGTCTCATACAAATATTTAAGAGGAGATCTTATTCAGCTATATAGGGCATTTAGGGAGAACTACCTCTGGGAATGTTTGGGGTTATCAAAAAGTACTAGAGAATTGTCAGATAACCTATGCAAAATATTCTATAGGAATGAGAAGTGCACTAATTGGTTCTCTGGCAGAGTAGCTGATGCTTGGAACAGACTACCAAATTACATTAAAGCAAGTACTAGTTTAGATATTTTTAAGAACAGCCTGGACATTTATTATGTGAACAAGTGTTTTGGCATATTGGCAAGCTAGAAGGGCTTTAATGCCCGTGCTTGAAATATTTGTATGTATGTATGCTGAGAGTTTGCCACCAGGTTGTTCTGAGTGAGATAGTACATAAGTTGCTTATGGATGCACTTCTCCATTATTTTGGCCAGTGGTGAAAGAATGGCTGTGGGTCTACAATTGGATGGTTCGGTTGAGCTTCCCCCTTTGAGGAGTGGGATAACATGGGATATTTTCCAGAGGGAGGGGATAGCACTATCTGTTAAGGTCCTATTGATCAGGATAGAGATGGGGTATGCTATGGCGTCTGCAGCTTTTTGTAGGTACTCAGCAGGGAGAAGGTCTGCAGATAGGGTGGTTAGTTTTAATTTATTGATTAGGGATCGGATAAGAGTGGTAGAGACTAGTTGGAAGTTAAAGAGGGGATAAGTAGCAGATGTTATTGAGGCAGTGTTAGAGCATAGAGCATGTGGGAGTGAGTTGGTTAGCTAGTCACTGGTTAGTATTGGTGAAAAAATTATTAAAGGCACTAGCAATGACCTCAGGTGATTTTTGGGTGGAGTTGGGAGGGGTTGGAGTGGTACATTGTCCTGGATGAAGATCAGTTTATACCTGCCCGGAAATTTTGGGTATTGTTTTGGTGTTTTTGTTGAAGGCTAAGGTAGTAGTTTTTTTTGTATATCAGAATGGATTTTTTAGTGTCATTCCTAAGTTGACGGAATCTCAGTTGGTCAAGAGGGGTTTTAGCTACACACCAGTTGTCCCAGGTTTTATTTCTAAGTTTGATTTTTAACTTGGTTTCTTTTGTGAGCCATGGTGCAATATTAGATTTAGTTCTAATGGTACATTCAGGAGCATGAGAGTCAAGTATACTCAGGAATTTAGTGTTAAAGTATGCTACAGTCTCTTCTAGTGGTAGATGTTTGAGGACCAACCAATTAAGCGACTTAAGCTTGTTTTGGAATTTGATGGGATTGAAGTTCTTATTATTTGTGATTGTTTTGTATGTGGTCAGGTGGGGGTTCGCAACCTTATGCTTAATAATGTAAGTTAGAGAGTGATCACTAAGATCATTGGGGAGGGTCCCAGATTTATACAAATGGGGGTGATTATTGACAAGTATCCAATCTACAATACTTACTCTGTTAGTGGGTTTGCTAATCCTACTAGGAGTGGTTATTAATTGTGTGAAATCGAAAAGATTTATATGGGTGACCGGGGATTCAGCTGAGCATGTGTACCACTCAATATTAAAGTCATCAAGAACAATGGTTTCTTGGGGTAGGTAACAGATAACCAATGGACAATGTCTTCTAGTGTGCTTATATTATTACCCGGGGGAATGTAGACACAGACAGTGTTTATGGATTTGTTATTATTAATTTGAAGTTTAGTAATAAGGATTTCTGCATTATTAAATAGGGGAGGATGTATGGGATCCCCATTTACACTTGGTGTGTTTTTATAAAGAACTGCTATCCCACCTCCCTTCTTAGCAGTGTGGTCCATTCGGTGTATGTTATATCCCACAGGTAAAACCACATTGTCAGGTACAGTAGGTTTTAGCCAGGTTTCTGTAAGATACATTATATCGGGGGAATGAACTGTTAAGAGGGCATGCAGGTTGTAAACTTTATTGTTTATGTTTCTAACATTTAAGTGAAAGGTTATGAGAGAATTAGTGGACCTGTTAAGGAGTAGCATATTGGAGGGGTTTGTGGCATAGGAGCTATTGTCACCGGGTGAAGATGAGCCAGGGTTGGGATGAATGTCCCCTTCTATTATAAGATTGTAGTGTAGCCTGATTATGAGCTTTATGTATTTATTTAAAAGTTTTAGATATTGTTTATCCCTGGGATTGGAATTTAAGGTTCTAACAGGGTGGAACATTAAAGGGGATGAGAGGTTAAATGTGAAGGGGATACTTAGATGAGCTGTCCTATTTGTGAAGTCTGGGGAGATGATTTGATCTTTTGGGTAGTGAAATCCATGGTGGTACTGGTTTTCATAAGCAGGGAGGAGATAGAGACTAAGCATCAGCGATAGCAGAGTAAATACTAGTGTTTTTTTGATGCTATCATAGGGGGATGCCTAGTAATTTTAGGGCACATTGTTTAACCAGAATAAGATAGTGAGGAAAGGAGAAACTGGGCTGTGAAATGGGAGAAACAATTGATGATGTATAAGATGCTGGTTGGAAGGAGAAAATAGAGGGAGTGGCTAAGACAGTATAAATTTAACAGCACTGGGGGATGGTGGGACTAGGGGGCAGGGCACGGTGCAGAGCAGGGCTAAAACGGGCTACAGGATTCAACCAGCCTGTAAGTATAGCTGTTTTAAAGTATTTATTTATATACACCGGTGTGTTCTTTAGAATTAGTTTGAATACACCAGTGTGTTCTTTAGCTTTACACTGTAGTTTGCAGGAGATGAAGGATAGGGAATGGAAAATATATTTGTTTGTGGCCATGAGGTTTAGCTTTCCAGTTAGCCACCATTTGTTAGACTGTAAAGGTTTTAGAAGAATAGGGCTTTCATTAATAAAATGCAGGGAACACCTCACACTGCTATAGACCTAGGGCTTGCTTAAAAATAGTTATAGACAATGAGCTTAGATAATAACCTTGGGCATTTCAAAATATGGAGGGATGGGACAGTTTAGCTTCCTATTTAATTCTTCAACAAATTGGTGTCCTTCTAGCACTGCAGGCCTTTCAGGTAAGGGGTAGCACGCAGAGGAGAATACACCTGGTGAAGAATAAATTGTTAGAGCACTGGTTTACTAGGGTTATTCCTGCTAACAATTCTTAAGGTAGCACAGTAAACACAATACATGCACAAGAAAAACGTATACATTCAGTCTAAGTAGTACAACAGTTTACAATCATTAGTGTTAGCAACAGCCAATTCACTGTCTATCCAAGCATTTTTTGTTTCTGATATGGTATTTAACTCAATAGTTAGCTTAAATGTGTCAACAGCAAATCAACAATAAACCCATTAATAGCAATGTACTCTGTTAGTGTTATTTAACAGAAAATAGATCCCTCAAAAGATGGCATAGATATCTCAATCAATTCAGTAGTAAGCCTTGCTAAACATCGCACTAGTTCAGCACTTAAATTTTCAGAATATCTAATGCTACCAGACCCTATACGCTGTTTGTATTAATGAGGATAAACACATGGGTAATCAGCAACGTGATCGGTTACAGAGCAAACATTCAATTTCATTGCTTTAAATACAAAGAATGTAAACAGCACTTTATCTTGTATTTTAAGTGAAAAATAATTCTCTTTAAAAACAAGTAATAACATACCACATTACAGGGCAGCCTTCTGGGTCAGGAGCACTGGGGCATTTAAAAAATGGCGATGTCAGAGGGGGGATAAGTAACTTCGCTTGCATTGTAAGAAGGGGAGGGATTAGGGAAGTGATAAACTAAAACGGGCTACAGGATTCAACCAGCCTGTAAGTATAGCTGTTTTAAAATATTTATTTATATACACCAGTGTGTTCTTTAGCATTAGTTTGAATACATCAGTGTGTTCTTTAGCATTACGCTGTAGTTTGCAAGAGATGAAGGATAGGGAATGGAAAATATGCTTGTTTGTGGCCACGAGGTTTAGCGTTCCAGTTAGCCACCATTTGATAGACTGTAAAGGTTTTAGAAGAATAGGACTTTCATTAATAAAATGCAAGGAACATCTCATAGTGCTATAGACCCAGAGTTTGCTTAAAAATAGTTATTGACAATGAGCTTAGATAATAACCTTGGTCATTTCAAAATATGGAGGGATAGGACAGTTTAGCTTCCTATTTAATTATTCAACAAGTTGTTGTCCTTCTCGCACTGCAGGCTTTTCAGGTAAGGATGCTGGTACAGTAGGTATGCACTGGCTAATACAAGTGTTGTTGTTTGTTGGAAATTTTAAAAGGATCCAGTTAGGACCTGATTCTGAGTTACTGTTAGCTTGAGCAACAATGAAGAGGTTAAAATTGTCTTTGAAGTGAATTAATATTCCTCCCTCAAGGTTTTGTTGCCTGGTCTGTAATCTTATAGGTATTAATAGTTTGGTATGAGGTGGTGAAGGCTAGGGGTCTCACGTTTCAGCCATGTTTCTGTAATAGTCCAAAACTCAATGTCCCGTGCTAAAGCCAAAGTCTCACCAAACCAATAAAAATCCAAATGCAAAAAAGAAAAGAATGGCAAGACACAGCTACGAAGTTACCTTCTTTAATAAAACAAATGAGAATCCAAAACAGTGAAAAATCCAAGTGGTAAGCGCTTTCGGGTTCAACAACCCTTCATCAGACAATTTAGGTAACACATAACTCCACATTTTAAACTCTTCAACTACCAATCAGCATTCAGTATACTACCCGCCTTTTTTGTAAGGAAGGTTTTAAAGGTACCATCTCATTCAAACCTGGGCACTTGTGTGATGAAAGTGTTATGATCCATTTAGATTCCAATGATTCAGTGAGTAACTTTATATCCCCACCCCTACTACCTAACCTTACATTGACCACAGCTTTAAATAAAAATATGTGTGTGGGATTGGCCTCTAGATGTCTGTATAAGGCATTATGCTGGTCTTTATTCCTGATGGATGATAAATGTTGTAATATCCTGACCTTCAGCATATTATTTGTCATCCCCACATAGAAAGCCGAACATTGTGAGCATTCTGCCAGGTATACCACATTAGTTGTTCTGCATGTTGCCCTAGCCTTAAAATAAAAAACCTGGCCATTCACTGGGTGTGTGAAGGTCGAAACTTTGTTGATACTGTTGCAGGCTTTGCAATTGCCACATGGTACCGTCCCTGCTTTAGCCTTCAAAGGTCTCATATTGGAGATACATTTTTCTCCACACAACAGATCCTTCAAATTTGTGTTGCGCCTATAGCCAAAATTTGGTCTGGGCCCAACCAAATCTCGTAATCTGCCATCACTCCTCAATATATTCCAATTTTTGCTCACTATATTTTTAATGTCAGTGATATTACTACTATAAGTAAAATATAGCCTGGCATTATTGGATCTAACCTGCTTCGGTTGTGAACCTTCCTTCTCTTGGTCATGCCTCAGCCATGGTTTAAATCTGTCAGCTCTCTCAACATAGCTGGCATCTGCTATTCTTTTAACCATATTCTCATCATAACCTCTTGTGTCAAAACAGGTCTTCAACCCCTCAACTTCCCTTACATATTGTTCATCATCCAGGCATAACCTGGATGTTCTACATATTTGACTCTGAACTATGTTCGGAAACATATATCGGGGGTGCATGCTATCAAATGATAGTAAATGATTTTTCCAACATTCCTTCTTATATATGCTGGACAAAAAACCTTCAGAGGTATGTCGTATCCTCACATCCAGAAAATCAATCTGTGTATGAGAATATGCTAGAGTAAACCTGAAAAAAGAGGTTGTGGAGTGCAAAAACTCAAGAAAACTATGAAGCATAGCGACACTGCCCTGCCAAAAAATAAACACATCATCCACAAAACAGGTATATGCTCCAATGTGTTGCATCCATACCTTGTTGCTAAAAATGGTCTCTCTTTCCCAAAAGAAGAGGACCAAATTAGCATAAGTGTTGGCACAGGGGGTGCCCATAGCTACCCCCTGTGCCTGTCTGTATGCCTGTTGCCCCCCAATGAACACATTGTTCTCCAATACTATGGATAGTAAAGTACTGATCAGTGTGACCTTGTTTTCTTCCTCACCCTTATCACGTATGACCTTATCTATCGCTTTGATACCATAACTATTGCTAATTACGGTGAAGAGGCTCTGAACATCTAAAGTGACCAACAGTATGTTTTCATGCAACTGTTTTTGTTCAAAATCCCTTACAACCTGCAAAAAGCCTCGAGTATCTTTCAGTATAGTTGGTATCCTGTCAACAAAAGGTCTTAGTGTGTGTTCTAGCCATATAGAAACGTTCTCAGTAACCCACCCTCGACCCTAAACTATGGGTCTTAAGGGTGGGTCTAAGGGTGACTTGTGAATTTTAGGCAGGGCTTTAAAGATAGGAGTTGTTGCTTTGGCTATCATTAAAAATTTTAATAGATCATCACTAATCATCATTTCAAAATTCAACTTCCTTAATTGTCTATGTACCCCATCCACCACCATTCTTATTGCTGCCGGATTTATGGGAATATAGGTACTGTTGTCTGATAACAAACCCTGTATTTTTGAATTGTATACCTCTGTATCCAATATTACCACAGCTCCTCCTTTGTCTGCCATTTTTATGACAATGTCATGATTGTTACTTAAATCTCTCAGTGCTGCCTGTTGTTTTTTAGTAAGATTGTAGAATCTATTAAAGTCCCTTTTTTCAAAATAACTCTGCAAATCACGCTCACAACTGTTGATGAACAAATTCATAGCTGGCGTGAAGGGTGGTACATATGTGCTGGGTTGTTTCAAAATCATGTCAGTGGTGCCATTAACAAAATCATTTTTGCTATTGTTATCAAATACACATTTCAGCGCTAAGTTCCTGCAATAAAGCATAATGTCCAACACTATTTCATTAAAAACACTGGCCCTACCAGGCACAAAAGTCAAGCCTTTGTTTAAAACACTTTGCTCTTCTTCCGTTAAAATATGAGAAGATAGATTATGTACAATACCAGTATGTTCACTGTCAGTCATTCCAAGACTCTCCTCCTCTTGTTGGGGTCTCTCCCCTCGCTCAACGATCTCTTCCAGGCTCCTTGTTTCTTTACGGGAGCTGGTAGCATCTCGAAAAAATGCTGTCGCCCCTGCACCGTCTTGGGGCGTGCTCCTTGCTCCTTAAACTCAGTTGACAGTTGCCCTGTTGATATGACAACTGTCAACTGAGTTTAAGGAGGAGCGCTAAGATGGCACAGAAGCATTTTTCGAGATGCTACCAGCTCCCGTAAAGAAACGAGGAGCCTGGAAGAGATCGTTGAGCAAGGGGAGAGACCCCAACAAGAGGAGGAGAGTCTTGGAATGACTGACAGTGAACATACTGGTATTGTACATAATCTATCTTCTCATATTTTAACGGAAGAAGAGCGAAGTGTTTTAAACAAAGGCTCGACTTTTGTGCCTGTACAGTGTTTAATGAAATAGTGTTGGACATTATGCTTTATTGCAGGAACTTAGCGCTGAAATGTGTATTTGGTAACACAGATTGATTTTCTGGATGTGAGAATACGACATACCTCTGAAGGTTTTTCGTCCAGCATATATAAGAAGGAATGTTGGAAAAATCATTTACTATCATTTGATAGCATGCACCCCCGATATATGTTTCCGAACATAGTTCAGAGTCAAATATGTAGAACATCCAGGTTATGCCTGGATGATGAACAATATGTAAGGGAAGTTGAGGGGTTGAAGACCTGTTTTGACACAAGAGGTTATGATGAGAATATGATTAAAAGAATAGCAGATGCCAGCTATGTTGAGAGAGCTGACAGATTTAAACCATGGCTGAGGCATGACCAAGAGAAGGAAGGTTTACAACTGAAGCAGGTTAGATCCAATAATGCCAGGCTATATTTTACTTATAGTAGTAATATCACTGACATTAAAAATATAATGAGCAAAAATTGGAATATATTGAGGAGTGATGGCAGATTACGAGATTTGGTTGGGCCCAGACCAAATTTTGGCTATAGGCGCAACACAAATTTGAAGGATCTGTTGTGTGGAGAAAAATGTATCTCCAATATGAGACCTTTGAAGGCTAAAGCAGGGACGGTACCATGTGGCAATTGCAAAGCCTGCAACAGTATCAACAAAGTTTCGACCTTCACACACCCAGTGAATGGCCAGGTTTTTTATTTTAAGGCTAGGGCAACATGCAGAACAACTAATGTGGTATACCTGGCAGAATGCTCACAATGTTCGGCTTTCTATGTGGGGATGACAAATAATATGCTGAAGGTCAGGATATTACAACATTTATCATCCATCAGGAATAAAGACCAGCATAATGCCTTATACAGACATCTAGAGGCCAATCCCACACACATATTTTTATTTAAAGCTGTGGTCAATGTAAGGTTAGGTAGTAGGGGTGGGGATATAAAGTTACTCACTGAATCATTAGAATCTAAATGGATCATAACACTTTCATCACACAAGTGCCCAGGTTTGAATGAGATGGTACCTTTAAAACCTGCCTTACAAAAAAGGCGGGTAGTATACTGAATGCTGATTGGTAGTTGAAGAGTTTAAAATGTGGAGTTATGTGTTACCTAAATTGTCTGATGAAGGGTTGTTGAACCCGAAAGCGCTTACCACTTGGATTTTTCACTGTTTTGGATTCTCATTTGTTTTATTAAAGAAGGTAATTTCGTAGCTGTGTCTTGCCATTCTTTTCTTTTTTGCATGTTTCTGTAATAGCTATAATGTCTAGATTATGTTGTATGGTAAAGATCAATTTTATTCTTGTTGCTGTAGGTGTTACAGAGGACACAGGTAATATGATGATGTTTTATTGGTTTGAGTTGAGGCATTATTATTAAGTGCTCCTGAATGAACTGGGCTCAGTGTTGTCTCTTGGCAGAACTATAAAGACAATGGGGCTAAATTTGAGTAGTGCTTTTGGAATAAATAGTTTTGGGTGTAATTGGGGTTGGGTATTTGGACTTTGATATGTATGATGTATAAGAGTTGGATGCTGGCATGGGGATGATATGATATGAAAGCTTAATAGGGTATAGATAGGTAGTACGTGTGTAGGTATGGGGTACAGAGAGGTAGTATGTGTGTAGGTATGGGTAGGTAGTATGTGTGTAGGTATGGGGTTTGGGTAGGTACTATATGTTTAATATGGGATATGAATGAATAGGTAGTATGTGTGTGAGTATGGGGTATAGGTAGGTAGTATGTGTGTAAGTATGAGGTATGAGTAGGTAGTATGTGTGTGGGTATGGGGTGTGGGTAGGTAGTATGTGTGTAGGTATGGGAAGGTAGTATGTATGTATGTAGGTATGGGTAGGTAGTATGTGTGCAGGTATTAGTGTAGTCTGATGTATGGAGGCAATAGCAGTCAGGTAACTGCTGTGGGACTTTTTGTGAGGGTTGAAGGGAAATAATTGATATAAGCAAGTGAGTGTATGTCATGGTTCTATGTATTCCTCATGTGAACTAACTATAATACAGGCTTTAAGATTTACAAAATGTGGAGCATGAGGGAGGAAAACAGTATTCCTTTAAGGGATGTTTACTGGGTGGATAAAAATTAGTGTGGATCGTCCAGTTTAAGGGTGCGTGATTGGGGAATTGGTGTGAAAGGGGAGCAAAAGTATGACAGAACACTGGGGATGGATGGAGTTAAGTTCTGGTTGGGAGTAAGGAGAGTGGATAAGCAAAATATGGAGGGAATATTACTGGGAAGGCAAAGGGTGAGAAGCTACGGAAGGGGTTAAAGGCTGGCAAAAACAGGAGAGTAAAAGTTTTTATGGTGGCTAAAAAAGGAGGGAATCAAAAGATTGTACAGGTTGCGAAGCTAATAAGAATGGTACAGAACTCACAACGGATGATACGAAGTGCGTCAACACTAAGAGTAATATGGAAGGAGATGAAAAGAACAGTGAGTTCAGTAGGAGGGATTTGTTACAGTGATGTAATTGTGTGGGGTTTCTAGGAAGAAAGTGGGGGATGAGAAGGCTAGGACTGACTGACAGATTGAATGAATGGTGAAAGATAGCCAAGTTCAAATGCAGTGTAAGAGGGAAGTAGGAGGGAATTTCAGCAGAATAAGGGAGCAAAGTGAGTCTGAGTATAGCAATGAAACCTTATTCCAATAAAAAAAAAAAAAAACAATCTATGGCACTGAAGGTAAGCTTTTCTGGAGAAGCTAAACATCTGAAATAAAGGAGGAAATCAGTTGTTTTGCAAGTATAGGGTGTAAGAGAAGAATTGAGTAATGCTGTAGTACAATACAGCTAGGTATAACTCTGAAATGGAGGAGTGTGAGATTACTAAAATGGCAGAGGGGAGGATAAGAAAAGCACACCACAGAGAAAATGTTAGCAACTAGATAGCCCAAATCTGATTCACAGCTGAGTCTAAGATCCCCTACTCTTACTCAAATAAAGGGGGAGTCCTTATACCCATTGGCCCTTTCTTGGGTATGCAGAAGCAGCAGTTGTTCTTGCTCTGCAGCCCTCTGAGGAGGTGTAGCAAGGAGGGGAGGGTCCTGACTACAATCTGGTTCATGGAAAATTAGAGGCAGCGCTATCCAAGATTTTCCTTATGCAATAACTAGTAGCTCTCACAAATAACTCCAAACATAAGGTAAAAATGAGAAAGGTTCTGCTTACTTTAAACAGAGCTGCAGAGCCTAGTTGTGTCTTCAAAAAATCTGATGATCATTCTTGATGAGTAGTGATTGTTTGGGGTGGGGAGGTTATGGCCTGTTGAAATGAAAGTAAGATAGGAGTTGGATACCTAATTATCAAAACACCAGAATGATTTATTCAGATATGCATTTTCAGAACAGTGTATCATGTGGACTCAAATACAAAGGTGAGAATTTACATGACAAAATACAGTTATAACAACATTATGAGACCAAGAATGATTAAGATGGAAATCTCTGCTAGGAGGGAAGAAGCCTGAAACAAGACAGGTAAAAGCCATGATGTTTAAAAATGTTTTGGGAGATACAGAGAACTCCTGTAAGGAGAGTTCATGTTATGATGACTTTGATGAAAAGCATTCTCATACTGCTGCCCCTCAACGTAGTTTGTTACCAGACTTAAATGGGGGTGCACCTTGCTGCATCTTAGCAGAAGGGAGCATATTTTACCATGCATGAAAACAGCTTTATTTTCAGCCTAACCACTATTGTGCCTCTTTTTAATGTTATCTTATTCAGGTTTCAGTATAAGCAACTTTTGTAAATAGCAACAGTCTTTCAATCCAGAAGTTCCACAGGACAAGCATTTTTATTTTGTTGTCCAAAAAAAATCACCAGGTTTCCTCACAGGTTTCTTTTTTCCGCACCAGTGAACCCATTCTATTGTCACAGGGTTTAATTTTTAGAAACACCTCCTCCCACTGTTTCAAAGCTTGATAGCAAATAATACCTGATGTGCATACAATCTGTTTCTAGCAAAGTAAAGTACAGTTGTCTAAGTAAACTTACTATAATAGTAGATATTCGAAAGATCACTGTTGCAGTAACCTAATCTGTACTGGTTATAGCCTGCAAAAGATGTAACAGCTGGATAGCTTCTAAAGATTCAGGGCACCTTGCACATGCCCAAACTGTCAGGCAGCTTGACCTGAGTTGACTAAAAGACAAGTTTGGAAGCCAAGCCCTTCATAGATTTCTTGCCAACAGAGAGAGGGAGGCTGAGCCCTAAAAGGGCAATACTAGGAAGAACAAAAAGTAAATAACTACTCCCTGGCATAAACAACATACTAAAAAGCAAATGGATGGAATGAGGAAGTGGCTACTGCAGCAGTGACCATTCAAACATCTACATTTATGGCAAATTTACTTGTACAACTGTACTATGTTCATCATATTGATTACTGCTGCAGTAGACTTAGTTATATGGGCATATTACCCTATCTTACTACATTTGAGAGATGGAAGAAGAAGAGTCCGAGAGTCCCTGGAGAATGGTCCCTGTAAAGCCTGCTCTAGGCCTACAGAAGGAATTAAGCTTATAGTACTTTGTAAAAGTATGTACAGAGGACCAAGTTGGTGATTCTAGAATACTTCTAGAATCTAACCCTTTCCAAAAAGCAATATATGAAGCCAAGGCCCTGGTAGTATGGGCCTTGTCCCTGCCTGGAATAGTTTTATTACGGTGAGTATTACAAAAGGTAATATTCTTAGACAACCATTTTGAAATAGTCTGTTTTGACACAGTTTATCCCTTCTTCTTGCCTTTACAAGAAATGAAAAATCGATCCGCAGATCTAAAAGATTTAACTTTGTCAAGATAGTACCCGAGTTGTCTGAGGACATCCAAGGTAAGTAGTACCATTTCTCCCTCATTTATAGGTTCAGATAAGATAATGGGGAGACGGATGGGTTGGCTTAAAGTAAACTTGGATACAACTTTAGGCATAAAAGAAGGATTAGTTCTCAAAGAAACTCTGTGTGGAAAATGAGATAGGGTTGACTCACCATAAGAGCTTACAACTCAGATACTCTTCTTACAAAGGACAGAGAAATCAGTAAAACTGTTTTCCATGTTAGAAACCTCAACACAGACAAGTTAGCTGGTTCAAACGAACCAGTGTTAGCTTCTGTAATGCAAAAGCAAGATCCCACAGAGGGACAACAGGTTTTCTGGAGGCCTCTTCTGCTAAACCCTTTTCAAAAACATTTTGACATGAATCTGCATTGAAAGAGGAGGCTCCATGGGCAAACATACTGATATAGCTGATAAATGAACCTTGACAGAGGAGTAAGAAAGGCCATAAGATAGTAACTCACACAAATATTGTAAAACAAGAGAACAACTAGCCCTGCATGGATGCTGGTTATGTTGTTGGCACCAACTAGAAAACCTTTTCCACTTGCTAATATATGATTTTCTAGTAGCAGGTTTTCTTGTCTCCACTAGTACCTGCTGCATGTCCTCAGTAAAAGGTGCTTAAAAGGAAGTAAGATCCTATAATCCAGGCAGTCAATTGAAGTTGATTGTTGTTGGGGTGTATCAAACACCTCTGTTCTTGCATGAGTAGATCCAGTCTTTGAAGAAGATTGTAGTAATTGCCCCTCACTAATTCCAGAAGAAGGAAGAACCACAGTTGCCTTGGTCTGAAGTGATTCACAACAATGATTGTTTGGGGAATACCTACTGAATCTTTAGAAGTACACTAGATATTAGTGGAAAAGGTGGGAAAACATACAGGAACATTCCTGTCCAAGGAAAAGAAAAGTCATATGTCTTCCAGGCCTTCTTGCATTGAGTCCTGGAGCAGAATCTTGCCAGTTGATTGTTCAGAGGGGAGGAAAATAGGTCTACTTGAGAATTCCCCACAGATGGATCAAATCTTGGAAGACCTCCTAGTCTAGTCTCTGGTAGTGAAGGTCTGCCCTTTTCCTGCTCAGCTTGGCTGCCACATAGTTTTTCTTTCACTGAATGTAGGATGCCAGTAGAGTGAGATTGTGCTGTGAAGTTATATCACAATCTAACATGGCTAGCCTGCTAAAGGGGTATGACCTGGCCCCTCCTTGCTTGTTGATGTACAGCATGACTGTGGTATTGTCTGTAGCAACTTCACAAGGTCCTGGGGATCAAAAATGATTTAGAGAGTTGAATGCCTTGATTAGGGCAAGTATCTCTTTTATATTTATGTTTTGTCCTTGCATCTATTCTTGGTGTCCCCCACACACTGCAGTTTTATTTCTCTTAAAACTATTCTCCAAGCAAAGTCCAAGGCATCTGTAGTGAATGACTGCTTTGGAACAGGGAGGGAAAAGGGGAGTCCTGGATTTAGGGATATATGTTATCTATACTAAGTGACTTCTCTTCTGACAAACCCATGCACTAGGATTTGAAAAGGTAAAGGGTGATGGTGCTAGGACCAGAAAGACTTTAGATACCACTGTATCTTTCTCATGTGGGGTCTTGCCAGGGATATCATGAAAATCATAGAAGCCATGAAACCCAAAATCTTAAGGTATTCCCTTGCAGTGACTGATGTCTAAGTGGAAAAACCCTAGAAATATGTCTAGCTATAGATCTATTTATTTCCTATTGAAGAAAACTCCTTGATCTCTGGTGTCTGGCTGACATTCCAGAAACACAGTCCTTTGAGAAGGAGTCAAGAAAGAAACATTATTGATTGTTGTTCTGGAATCCAAGCTTCTGAAAGAAATCTGTCACCAAAGTGAGATTCCTGACACTTTGAAAAAGACTGCAAAGATAAGCAAGTCATCTAAATATGGAAAATATGGATACCCTGTAGCCTCCAATGAGCTATAGCTGGAGCTAGACATTTTGTGTACGCGCTTAGTGCAGTGGATAACTTAAAGGGCAAGGCAGAAACTGATAATGTAATCCAGACACATTAAGAAATGCTTAAAATCTGGATGAATAGGGATATGATGATAAGCATGTTTTAAATCTAATGTTACCAGGAAACTTGAATGAGGAAAAAGAAATAACAGATTGTAAAGTGGCATCATTTTGAATTTGGTCACTATCACAAACAGATTTAGGAAAAAGAGATCCAAAAGTGGTGTGCAAGCATTTTCTTTCTTTAGCACTAAAAACAAACTTGGATAATACACCTTTCTCACCTGGGAAGGGGATAATGGTTCTATCATTCCCTGGGACAGCATGTGTTGAAGGTTACCTATATAATTTTACCCCTTTTATCAGACTTTTTGATCACCTCTGCAACAGAGGAGCCAAAAACTAAATGTATTTCCAAAGTAGAGTTTAAAATCTCATTTCTAACATCATCTGGGAAATTCTGAGAATGCAGCCATGCAAACCTCCTCAAAACAGTACCAGTGGCCACAGCCCTTAAAGAAGTACCAACAGTCACACACACACAGTATATTATGAGTAGTGACTTGAACAGTAGAAGACATTAAATTACTTAAAGCAGACTGTTCATCACAAGAAGAAACTGCAGATAAAAAATTCCTCACTTTTTCACAATGAGTCAGAACAAACCTTACCATATAAGCCTGACCATTATAAATTCTGGAAATCAAAGTTGCAGAACATGCACTTTTTACCCATATAAAATCTTCCCATCCTTATCAGAAAGGATTGTAATTAACTATTTAGTAGCAGACATATTATGTAAAACTAGAGCTGCTGGGTCAGGTTTGGGATGAGTATATAAAAACTTAAAAGACTTAGATACTTTATACATCCTAACTTCCTTTTTAGGGGCAGCTGGCTGATTGTTAGTAAAATTGCAGGCAGTAACACACGCATCTTAATAGGCAAAAAAAAAAAAAAAAAAATAGAACAATTTGTGCAGGTTCCAGAAATTTCTTCTGTAGCAGCTCATTGTGTTTCTGACTGAAACTTTTGTGTTCTTCCAGTGAAAATACTGGCACGTTTTAAAAATACTCTGAAAGAAAGAAACCCCCGACAAGAAGATTCAGAAACTGAGCTCTCCTCTTAGTCTGAATCAGAAATCTGAGGAGTAAACCCTGTATCTGTCCTTACATCCTCCTGCCCAGATTCAGAATCTTGAATCTGCTCAGGAAAGAAAGTATCCCTCTTTCTTTTAGCAGAAACGACCTTAAAAGAAGTATCAATAGCTTGAATTAAATCCTGAGTCAGAGCCAGCAAACTGTACCTGTCAAAGAAAAATTGAAGATGAGTAGATACATGCTTAGTCTTTGGCTTCTTTTTGACAGGAAAATGGAACTTACAGTGTTATAAGTGGTGGTGGCAGCTTCCCTAGTGATTGGCATAACATTCTAACAAAACAGAGTGACAGGAGTAGCTCTCCATTCCCCAGTGAGGAGACCCCAACAGCTGCTGAGAACATGCCTAACCCCCCCCCCCTGTTCATGGTGGCTGTGGGTGCCATACCAGAGGAATGTGGGGTAAAAGATGAGTGGTCTGTGGTACAACAAATGGCCACAGCAGAGTCACCCACCTCTGGCTGAGACAAATTGCTAGCCTCTTGTGGTAGCAAAGGCTATTTGCTTAATTTTTTCTTTTTTTGGTTGGAAGAAGGACCAACCATGGGACCGACAGTTTGCTCCTTGATCAAGAAGAAAGTGGGCCTCTTTTCCAAGGAAAACAAATAGCAAATGATGGTAAAAATAAAAAGCTTTTAATAGTCATTTTTTACTGAGACATACACAGTAAGAATCTCTTTAAAACACTAGGCCAACACTACAAAGTAAAATAAACACAGTTTCTCCATAGAGCAAATGGATTTTAGTTACTTTAAATAACTTTTAGCCTGTTTAAAGGTGCAGTACAGTCTCATGATACTCCATTAAAACACAAACTCCTAGTTTTAAAATAATTTTCCTGAAGAGGAATGTGTAAATAATAGGCAAAATTATCAAATGGAAGTTTTTTTGTCCCCAAAGGGAACTCATCTGCCCAGCAAAGGAACAGCACCAGTGGTCAATCCTCAAAAGCTTAAAGAGGAGTGTACTCTTTGATGGCAGTAAAGCTCTGAAGGGCTTGGCACCTAAACTTGTGTTTTAGTCAGCTCAGCTCAACAGTTTGGATGTATGGAATGTGCCTTGAAGTTTTGGAAGCTGCTCCGCTGTTATATCCTTGGCAGGATATAACCCATATAGCTAAGGCTACTGCAGCAGTGAACAGTATGATGAACATTAGCATATTAGCATGAGATTGGTTCAAAACCACCACAGCAGATCAGATCTGATTTGTAGATGTTCAGTTTTCTAGATAATTTTTTCAGTGCCTTCAATTTCAAATTCTACTTCCGTTTTTTTTTTTTTTTTAATTCCTTATAACAATACAGTTCCCAACTATTCATCTTACAGTCTCATTCACAATTAGTGAAAGCAACTTTGAAAAATACCTTTGTGAACCATATGGAAAGTATTAATCTTTTTGTGGAATTCACCAACATTGGTCAGAACACCTTTTTAACATAACTTGCAATTTTTTTTTAACTAAGCCCATTTTTAAGTTAAAACTAGTTGACAGTGCCCCAAGACGCCATTTTATCAGTCCCTTTATTATTTTACAGGCAGCAGTGTTATTTTTTAATTTCACAATTTTTTTTAGCAGATGTCTGGAATATGGCAAGATTTATTTGGTTTTAACACAGAACACAATAGCACATGTAAAATGATTCCTGGTTGACTTCTGCAAAGCAATCCCTTCCACTGTTTTAACACACAGTACTCTGACTTGCAGCAATTAAGACTTGAAGCTGCTTGTTGATGTTTAGCTCAGAATGTAGTTTAATGTTAATAACTTTGAATTTGCTTTTATCTGCTTTTCTGCTTAACCTTTTCTATTTCTTCCAAATGCATTTTATTAAACAGTTTTAACAACATGTACATTATAAAATTATCAAACACAAATGAAAACAGCAGTGAATCAGCAAAACAGATGGAACATGACTTATTTGCATTGTTTACAAGGGTATCCAATACATATAATCTGCACTAAAAAGCAAAACTGTTTCTTCAGTGAAACAGAAACATAATAATAGCAGAATTGATAAGACTACTGGTTTGTGAATAGAAAGTAGTACTGCAAAATATAAATGGTGAGGAAAATGTTGAAGATTATTGGCCATGATTTGGCTATTCCAGAAGAATATTTTTTTTAGAATAACTGATGACTTTGAAAGTCCTGTACATTTTATCTGTCTCTGCTAGCTTCTATTCTCTGTTTCCCCTCCCCTCCCTCTACTTCCGCCTAAAGGTAATATATTCTCCTCTTCCCCTCTGGCGCCATTTTTAAAAAAACCTTGCCCAGACTGCTGCCAGTGCCTGACTGGGAGAAACGCTCCTATCTTCTGCCCCATAGTCTCCCTTGGGATCTCGCCTGGGTGGACATATACATACTACCAAGGTCACCTATTCCATCATCTGTTGTACTTAAGAGACACACTGCTCTGCTGCATCAATCCCAACCTTGGAAACTGGAAAAGTGTCTCCCAGAGGACACTGTGAATTTCTGCCCCATAGTCTCCCTTGGGATCTCGCCTGGGTGGACATATACATACTACCAAGGTCACCTACTCCATCATCAGTTGTACTTAAGAGACACACTGCTCTGCTGCATCAATCCCAACCTTGGAAACTGGAAAAGTGTCTCCCAGAGGACACTGTGAATTTCTGCCCCATAGTCTCCCTTGGGATCTCGCCTGGGTGGACATATACATACTACCAAGGTCACCTACTCCATCATCAGTTGTACTTAAGAGACACACTGCTCTGCTGCATCAATCCCAACCTTGGAAACTGGAAAAGTGTCTCCCAGAGGACACTGTGAATTTCTGCCCCATAGTCTCCCTTGGGATCTCGCCTGGGTGGACATATACATACTACCAAGGTCACCTACTCCATCATCAGTTGTACTTAAGAGACACACTGCTCTGCTGCATCAATCCCAACCTTGGAAACTGGAAAAGTGTCTCCCAGAGGACACTGTGAATTTCTGCCCCATAGTCTCCCTTGGGATCTCGCCTGGGTGGACATATACATACTACCAAGGTCACCTACTCCATCATCAGTTGTACTTAAGAGACACACTGCTCTGCTGCATCAATCCCAACCTTGGAAACTGGAAAAGTGTCTCCCAGAGGACACTGTGAATTTCTGCCCCATAGTCTCTCTTGGGATCTCGCCTGGGTGGACATATACATACTACCAAGGTCACCTACTCCATCATCAGTTGTACTTAAGAGACACACTGCTCTGCTGCATCAATCCCAACCTTGGAAACTGGAAAAGTGTCTCCCAGAGGACACTGTGAATTTCTGCCCCATAGTCTCCCTTGGGATCTCGCCTGGGTGGACATATACATACTACCAAGGTCACCTATTCCATCATCAGTTGTACTTAAGAGACACACTGCTCTGCTGCATCAATCCCAACCTTGGAAACTGGAAAAGTGTCTCCCAGAGGACACTGTGAATTTCTGCCCCATAGTCCCCTTGGGATCTCGCCTGGGTGGACATATACATACTACCAAGGTCACCTACTCCATCATCAGTTGTACTTAAGAGACACACTGCTCTGCTGCATCAATCCCAACCTTGGAAACTGGAAAAGTGTCTCCCAGAGGACACTGTGAATTTCTGCCCCATAGTCTCCCTTGGGATCTCGCCTGGGTGGACATATACATACTACCAAGGTCACCTACTCCATCATCAGTTGTACTTAAGAGACACACTGCTCTGCTGCATCAATCCCAACCTTGGAAACTGGAAAAGTGTCTCCCAGAGGACACTGTGAATTTCTGCCCCATAGTCTCCCTTGGGATCTCGCCTGGGTGGACATATACATACTACCAAGGTCACCTACTCCATCATCAGAGACACACTGCTCTGCTGCATCAATCCCAACCTTGGAAACTGGAAAAGTGTCTCCCAGAGGACACTGTGAATTTCTGCCCCATAGTCTCCCTTGGGATCTCGCCTGGGTGGACATATACATACTACCAAGGTCACCTACTCCATCATCAGTTGTACTTCACACTGCTCTGCTGCATCAATCCCAACCTTGGAAACTGGAAAAGTGTCTCCCAGAGGACACTGTGAATTTCTGCCCCATAGTCTCCCTTGGGATCTCGCCTGGGTGGACATATACATACTACCAAGGTCACCTACTCCATCATCAGTTGTACTTAAGAGACACACTGCTCTGCTGCATCAATCCCAACCTTGGAAACTGGAAAAGTGTCTCTCAGAGGACATTGTGAATTTCTGCCCCATAGTCTCCCTTGGGATCTCGCCTGGGTGGACATATACATACTACCAAGGTCACCTACTCCATCATCAGTTGTACTTAAGAGACACACTGCTCTGCTGCATCAATCCCAACCTTGGAAACTGGAAAAGTGTCTCCCAGAGGACACTGTGAATTTCTGCCCCATAGTCTCCCTTGGGATCTCGCCTGGGTGGACATATACATACTACCAAGGTCACCTACTCCATCATCAGTTGTACTTAAGAGACACACTGCTCTGCTGCATCAATCCCAACCTTGGAAACTGGAAAAGTGTCTCCCAGAGGACACTGTGAATTTCTGCCCCATAGTCTCCCTTGGGATCTCACCTGGGTGGACATATACATACTACCAAGGTCACCTACTCTATCATCAGTTGTACTTAAGAGACACACTGCTCTGCTGCATCAATCCCAACCTTGGAAACTGGAAAAGTGTCTCCCAGAGGACACTGTGAATTTCTGCCCCATAGTCTCCCTTGGGATCTCGCCTGGGTGGACATATACATACTACCAAGGTCACCTACTCCATCATCAGTTGTACTTAAGAGACACACTGCTCTGCTGCATCAATCCCAACCTTGGAAACTGGAAAAGTGTCTCCCAGAGGACACTGTGAATTTCTGCCCCATAGTCTCCCTTGGGATCTCGCCTGGGTGGACATATACATACTACCAAGGTCACCTACTCCATCATCAGTTGTACTTAAGAGACACACTGCTCTGCTGCATCAATCCCAACCTTGGAAACTGGAAAAGTGACTCCCAGAGGACACTGTGAATTTCTGCCCCATAGTCTCCCTTGGGATCTCGCCTGGGTGGACATATACATACTACCAAGGTCACCTACTCCATCATCAGTTGTACTTAAGAGACACACTGCTCTGCTGCATCAATCCCAACCTTGGAAACTGGAAAAGTGTCTCCCAGAGGACACTGTGAATTTCTGCCCCATAGTCTCCCTTGGGATCTCGCCTGGGTGGACATATACATACTACCAAGGTCACCTACTCCATCATCAGTTGTACTTAAGAGACACACTGCTCTGCTGCATCAATCCCAACCTTGGAAACTGGAAAAGTGTCTCCCAGAGGACACTGTGAATTTCTGCCCCATAGTCTCCCTTGGGATCTCGCCTGGGTGGACATATACATACTACCAAGGTCACCTACTCCATCATCAGTTGTACTTAAGAGACACACTGCTCTGCTGCATCAATCCCAACCTTGGAAACTGGAAAAGTGTTTCCCAGAGGACACTGTGAATTTCTGCCCCATAGTCTCCCTTGGGATCATGCCTGGGTGGACATATACATACTACCAAGGTCACCTACTCCATCATCAGTTGTACTTAAGAGACACACTGCTCTGCTGCATCAATCCCAACCTTGGAAACTGGAAAAGTGTCTGTCAGAGGACACTGTGAATTTCTGCCCCATAGTCTCCCTTGGGATCTCGCCTGGGTGGACATATACATACTACCAAGGTCACCTACTCCATCATCAGTTGTACTTAAGAGACACACTGCTCTGCTGCATCAATCCCAACCTTGGAAACTGGAAAAGTGTCTCCCAGAGGACACTGTGAATTTCTGCCCCATAGTCTCCCTTGGGATCTCGCCTGGGTGGACATATACATACTACCAAGGTCACCTACTCCATCATCAGTTGTACTTAAGAGACACACTGCTCTGCTGCATCAATCCCAACCTTGAAACTGGAAAAGTGTCTCCCAGAGGACACTGTGAATTTCTGCCCCATAGTCTCCCTTGGGATCTCGCCTGGGTGGACATATACATACTACCAAGGTAACCTACTCCATCATCAGTTGTACTTAAGAGACACACTGCTCTGCTGCATCAATCCCAACCTTGGAAACTGGAAAAGTGTCTCCCAGAGGACACTGTGAATTTCTGCCCCATAGTCTCCCTTGGGATCTCGCCTGGGTGGACATATACATACTACCAAGGTCACCTACTCCATCATCAGTTGTACTTAAGAGACACACTGCTCTGCTGCATCAATCCAAACCTTGGAAACTGGAAAAGTGTCTCCCAGAGGACACTGTGAATGTATGTACATCTGCTGCCACTTGTTCTACCATTGTAACTCCTGCTATATGATACCATTGTGTGCTATCCCCCAGTCAGGTCAGCCAGCAGCCTAAACACTTTTCATTTTCTTCCTCTCATCTTTAACTGAGTCTTTCCCTGCTCCTCTTTACTTCATCCTACCTAGTCCAAGACCTTCCTAGTTGACCCAGTGCAACTCTCCACTAGGCCACTAGAGGGCGTCCCCTCCCTACTATACACTACTGTTCCTCACTCATTCTCTACTCAATCTCACTTTTGTCCCCTCTACCTATTAGGTACAGGAACCCTGTTTACCCTGCTACTACTTACTCTCCTGTATCCTATGCTCCACTGATTGACTCTCGGTCCTCTCCTGGTTTGGTTCTTCCCGCTCCGTTCGCCCTGCGGGCTCACTCCGCTCCCCTACCCTGCCCCCAAATCCCACCCGCCTCCAGTGCATCTAGCTATATCCCTCTTGTTTCCACACCCACTTTCTCACTACACCAATCAACCATCAACACCTTAGACACACCCCCATCAGCCTGTTATCTAATTTGCAACCACTCCCACAGGTACTACATTTCATTACATCCCACTTCTAATACACTCACTCACCTACCTATCTTAACTACATCCAGCTCTACTCCCACAACTCTTTTTACTCTACCTTAGCTAAACATTCTTATCCCCTGCACAATAAACTTATCATACATATTAGACAATTACAACACTCAATACTAAGCAACGTTCTCAACATGCCTCTAAACCCTTATTCCATTCTATGTCTTCTATCACTTTTTCTTAAACTATCATATCTTTATCACCTCACCCAACCTGAAACTTCTTACCATCTACAACTTTACCACACAACCTACCATCTGAATACCCCACTCTCACAATCACACTTTCCCATCTCTCCCCATCTTCACCCAATAACACAGCTCCTCACCTTCTCTTTCAAACTCTTCACCCCTCATAAATACTCTATCCCCATAGCAAATAAACACCCCTTAATCATCTCAGCAGACCCAAACCATTTTTATACTCTAATCAACTATCTTTCAAACCCCATCTTCCATCTCTTTACCTGCCTTTTATCTGGTGATATCCATCCCAACCCCGGCCCCTCCTCCTCACACAAGCCTATATTCTTTACTTCTCTAAACTCACAAAGTATAGTGAATAAAGTCCCTACCCTCCATGCATGGCTTACATATAACAAACCTGATATACTATCTATTTCAGAAACTTGGTTAAAGCCCTCCATAAAAGACTCTGAAATAACTCCACCCAACTACTCAATCATTAGAAAAGACAGGACCCAAAAGAAAGGCGGTGGAGTTGCCCTCCTTTACTCCTCTTCCTTGCTAGTTACCCCATATAACAAACCTACTCCCACATTTAACAACGCTGAATTACTCCTCTCTCTCCTTCAAGTTAATAAGCACAAACACATTTGCCTAGTATCCCTCTACATCCCCCCAGGGGACAATATTTCAACACTTGAAAATATCCTCTCTTGGCTCTCTGACAATATTAGCAATGAAACCATAATTCTAGGAGATGTCAATATTAACTGGGCCTCCATCCAGTCTCCAACCAACCCTCTTAACATCAATCTATATAACTTCTCCCAGCTAATCAACACCATAACTCACCCTTCTAAAGACCCCTCCAGTGGCACCATCCTTGACTGGGTTCTAGTGTTACACCCCACACTATTTTTCAAGCAGCGGTACCCTTCCCGACCCTCTTGGTGATCATTTGCCCACTTTCACCCACCGACTCCCCTGCATCTCTAATCGCACCCACAACTACATCACTACCCGCAATGACAAAACCTTCAATTTTCATAGATTCCCTGAAAGCAATTAACTGGAACAATTTGAAGACACTGCCCCTAGAAGAAGCAGTTGCCCACTTTAACTCCACATTTCTAGGAATACTTGATTCCCAAGCCCCTCTACGAACAAAAAGAATAAAAACTAACTCAGCCCCTTGGCTAACCAAAACTACTCTCTCTACCATGCGGCTTAGAGACAAAGCCTGGGGACTCTATCTGAGAAATAAGACACCAGACAAACATATTGCATATAAAACCCTACGAAATAAAGTAAAAAGGCTAATAACCTCTGATAGACAAACATACTTCTTCACACTCCAGAACAATAATAAAACCAACCCCCAAAGATTCTGGAAGGGAATTTCCACCCTCCTCAACCCCAGCAAACCACACACCCCAACCCCAGACCCAAACATCCAAGACTTGGACTTAGCTATTCAGTTCAACTCCTTTTTCATCGACTCTATTAGCAAACTCACCTCCTCCTTCTCATGCTCCCCCTCGCCAACTAACACACCCCCTCCTCCTACCATAATCAACCCTAACCCCATTTCTACTTCACACAGCCCATCTTCCACCTCTTCCACTACTATTTCCCCGCCAACTGAACCCTCCTCAAATTCTCCCTCTCTACTTCCCTCTCTATTCACTTTAAAACCTTTATCTACTACCACTATTAAGAAACTCCTCCAGAAACTAAAGCTGTGTACTAATGCCCCTGATAACATTCCCTCTTATTTCCTACACATAGCTGCAGATGCCATTGCCTATCCCATTAGCATTCTAATAAACCGTTCCATCCATGAATGTACTGTGCCTCAACTGTGGAAGCAAGCATTCATTATCCCCCTGCATAAAGGAGGCAACAATTGCAACGTCAATAATTTTCATCCTATTGCTATTCTATCCCCCATTTCTAAACTTCTGGAAAAATGTATTCACCTCCAACTCTTGCCACATCTCTTAGATAACAACCTGCTAACCCCTACTCAACATGGATTCAGGCCAAACCACAGTACTATGACTGCCCTCTTATCCTTTCTTGAGACTGTCAATATTGCACGTGATTCTGGCCATATTGTCTCTACCCTACTTCTTGACCTATCCAAGGCCTTTGACACCATCTCACACAATCTGCTTTTAACTAAACTGTCAAAACTTAACCTCTCTCCCTGTTCCATAAATTGGTTTTCTAGCTATCTGTCAAATAGACACCAAGCAGTTATATGGAAGAAGGCCACTTCCCCATTCCTTAGTACCCCACTGGAGTTCCCCAAGGATCTATTCTTGGCCCCCTCCTCTTCAATATATTTGTCAATGACTTTCATAAATCTATCCCATTTGCAAACATCATCCAATATGCAGATGATTCCACCATTATCTGCTCTGCCACCTCCCCCTCACTGCTCCAAAAACTTACTCAGCAAGCCTTTTCAATAACTGAACATTGGATGAAAATAAACCACTTAGCACTCAATGCCTCCAAAACAAAACAAAACTTATGGTATTCACCCCTTCCAAATCTACCTCCTTTAACACCAACTCCTTCTCAATTACCAGCCTAAATAACTCACCCCTAGAACTAGTGTCTGAAACTAAGCTACTAGGTGTACTAATTGACAATCGGCTTAGTTACACTTCCCATCTACTACTAAATATTAAAAAAAAACATCAGAAACTAGGTATGCTCTACCGTCAGAACCAATACCTTACAAGCTCCTCCAAAATTACACTCGCTTCCTCTTTTCTCATCCCCTCCCTTCTCTATGGGGCTCCATTACTGACTAATCTTCAGGCCTCCCTAAAAAAACAACTTTCTTCTTGCTATAACAAAACAGCCAAATTCGCCAACAGCCACAGGTCCTCTACCCACCATTGTTCTTCTCTTCAAAAATTAAATTGGCTTGAATTACCAAATCAGCTTACATATATTCAGCTGACTTTCGCTCATAAGCTCATTCTCAGCCCCTCTCTTTGTCCCTCCCTGTCTTCTGCCTTCAAAATGCACCTACCAAACAGAGTCCTAAGGTCTAACAATCAAAACCTACTAGTAGTACACAAACCATGTCATCCCCCAGGCAAACACTTACTATCTTTTAACCTTGCCCGTCTCTGGAACTCACTTCCTCCATCTATTCGTACTATCACTAACAAATTCATGTTCAAAAAATCACTTCATATATATCTACGATCCCAATGGGATTGTTCTTGCTCCCTCCCCTCATAGATCTATAATATTCCATCCCCCTCACACTTATGACACATAACTCATCCTATTAAAGCTTATGTTCCCTCACAATAGTTACTCAATAATGAAATATTGTGTTTCTTCCTCAACAACTTCTCTGAAGGCATATCTCAATACTGTTGTTATTTTTTGAATGTTTCTCAAATTTAAGCCTAAATGTATTAATGTTTTATCTCTACTCTGTATAATTATCTTGTAGTTACTGCACATACCTAATTTTGTCTATATCGGAGATTTTCTCCACATTTTTTGAATGTTTCTCAAATTTAAGCCTAAATGTATTAAGGTTTTATCTCTACTCTGTATAATTATCTTGTAGTTATTGTATGTACCCAATTTTGTCTATATTGGAGCTTTTCTCCCCAGGACTCCATTGAAAACGGGTTCTTTTGGCCCAATGGACTATCCTGGTAAACCAACTGCAAATAAATAAATAAATAAATTTATATACTATCCGTGAAAGTTCTTTTTAGTTTAAAACTGAAAGATCTAGTCACTTTCTGTTAATATTAAGCTTTAAAAACATGAAGACTATGATAAATGTTCTTAATGTAAGAAGTCTGTAATGGAGCATGGAACATGTAAGATAGCAATTGGTCAAGTAATAGGATCCAGATTATGAAAAGAATATGAGAGCTTCTCCTAAAAATTCTGCCAGAGCTGTTTAACTTGCTTATATCTCCGAAATATATGGAAAATGTTGGTTGAATCATTATTACACTGCTTAACCTTTCTTAATTTGAGATGGTTTGCAACTGCTTAGGTTACCTCTCTTAAAACACAATCCATATGATTTGTATTGCAATAGGACTTTACAGTACATTCTATTCATGATGGTACCATACTAAATTTAGTATGTAATATCAGTAATTGCAGCATTGTTAGCTAACCCTGACAAAAATCCAACAATAAATCAGTTGCCAAAATCAGCCGTGTCTATTAGAATACTGATATTTCTTCTGAAACACTTTCTGAAACAACTTCATTCATCATATTATTGATGTGCAATGTGAATTCACATAACAATGAAAACAAATCTCAGTACTACTTCCCATTATTGTAAATATGAATTATACATACAATTTCCATTATAATTCTGTTCTTTAATCTTAGCATTACATTCTCATTCATTTTCACTTTTACCAACCTATTTGTTTTTGTCATCTACTTGAGCATTTATTTTGTATATATTATTCTGAATGCACCATTTATTTTATGACTGTATTTATTAATGACCCCCATCTGAAGGTCTTTTATTTCCTTTGCAGTAAGTACTTTATTTATAGCTGGTTTAATCTTTGGTTTCCACTTTTATGCAATTGTTTTTCATTGCTTTCAAATTTAAACTTAAGGCCTTACTATATCTCAATAGTTCTAAACTTAGACACCATCTTAATAGCAATACCTCTTTAGTTAACATAAGAAGTCATCCCAACAACTGTGTCAAAAGATTCTGTACGAAGTCCTTAAACCCAGTTTACTCCACACATGCCTAAAGAAATGTTTCACAATGTCTTTTCTCATTCCTTTTAAATCTTTATCATCTCATCTCTGTTTGTGTAAAGATTTCCATGCAAATACCCTAAATCTTCTGGACTTCAAAGCATATCTAGAGGCCTTGCAAATGTCCTCTTGTTGTTTTATAAGTTACCATTCTAATCTTCTCTCCAAATCTTTTCTAATCTCCTCTGACTCTGATTGATTCTTTTAGTTATCATGCAGCATTTTATTTACTTTACTAATTATTCCTTTCTTAATGGCATCTTCTGTTCTTAGTTCCACTAGAAAGTCTTTAAGAATTGATCTTTTAATCAATACTCCCCTCTCTTTGCCTCTTTGTATACCGTATATTCCACCAGCAATCCATGACATGGAAGGTAGTCTCTGGCCTGCAGTTCAGATACCTGCCTGGCTTCTTTTTACTGTATTACATTCCATCTCATCTTATTTGCCCAAGTAATGCAGCTCTTTTTTGGTTTCTCACATTGTTTGATTTCTGTACCCTTAGCTGCATCTATTCCTATTGGCAAAATAGCCACCTTCTACTCCCTCATTGGTTTAGTCTTTATAATGCTGTATTCCAATTCATAAATAAAATATCCTGTATAATTATTCTTATTCTCTTTAAGGGCTTGGTTCTGAAACCCTAGTCTGTGCTTCCACCTTTCTTAATCATCATGTTTTTCCACTTTGTTTTATAGCCTTGTGTTTGCACTACATAGATAAGTCCCATTTGCTAGGTTTTATAGTATCCCTTCAAATCAGGTAGTCCTAAAGCATTCTTCTCTGTAAGAATAATCAGCTTATCTTGCTTTACTTTTGCCTTTCCCCTTTCCAGATAAATTCCTTCCACTTTTTATTATCATCCACAGTTGTTCCTTTGTCTGATAAAAGTAGGCTTGTTCTATGTATAGGACCAAAGAGGCATATGTAGGTATCTTACCATCCATGTCCATGTTCATCACCATTACTTTCCAAACTTGTAATAATCTTTTTAATAATCTCTCCTTAATAAACATTTTATTTTACTTCTTCCAATATACTTTTACCTGACAGAACCAAACCTTTTTTTAAACCATACACATAAATACTTTGTCTTTACATGTTTCCATAGATATTGGTGCTGTTGAACTAATTCAAGTATAGACAAATAATTTACTGGTATAGCCCTTGTTTTATGCTCATTTATGTTATACTCTGAAAATACCTGAAACTAACTTAAAATGTCCCACAGCACCCTAATGTCATAATCAGGATTTGTCAGGTTCAAGATAACATCAAACATAAACAGCAAGTTTTTCTTAAATACAACACAAATTATATCTCTGACTTTGCATATTCCTTATCTTTTTAGCTAGAGGTTTCAAATATGTAAAATGGGAGAGGAGAAAGAAAACATCCCTCAAACAAAACTCGACTCAACAGGAAAAGCACAAATTGGTAACCAAGCCTGTGGTGCTGAAGGAAAGACACTCCAATAAATAAAACCCAAAATAAATTTATTTTTGTAAAAGTGTTAAGCACTTTCATTTTGACATTAAAAACAGGAACTTCATCAGAACACTTACATAAAACACAAAATTCAGTTAAAATACCTTTCTGGTCATGTCACATGAATTAAACTAACCTATACACTTCATAGTTTAATTAATACAAGCACCCTTCTTAAAAGCTTGTTAAGCATTAAAATACTTCAGCTTTAAGATAGAACTGATGAACACATTGTCATTTAGAACAGGAAAACTCATTGCAATGAACCTCGATTGCCGTTCCAATTCATGTTTGTACAAATGCTCCTCTATTATACAAACTCTATGGCAATTTTCCACATGGTCAATAATGACAAAATAAAATTTATGATCCTAATAAACCTCCAATTGTCTGAATAAAGCATTAGTTTTTCTTTTGTTTTTAATATCAGCCAAATGTTCATATATTCTGTCCCTAAACTTCCTACTCATCATTCCAATATAAAAAGTGGAACTGAATTTACAACTGGCTAAATAAATTACTTGTTTACTATCACAAGAATAGTACTCTGTTATTGGAAACCTTTCACCCCTCACTTTAAACTCATCTGTCCTTTTTACAAATGGGCATTGGAAACATCGGCCACATTTGAAGATACCACATTTGGTGTTTCGGCTCTTATTGATTTTATTTTTTTCTAGCATATTTTTGAAGGTGTATCCCTTCCTGTATACTATACAGGGCTTTTCCCCTAAATACTCAATTAAACTTCCTTCCATTCTAAAAATGTTCCAGTTCTTAATCAAACAGTCATCAATAGCCCTATTTTCAACCGAGTAAGTTATAATGAATAACCTTCCTTTTGTATCACTAAATTTATTTTGTCTAAATGTATTTGCACCCTGCTCATGTTGACCATTTTGTTTTCTGAGAGTATCGGATTAAAGATACCATTGATTCTCTTGTATAATACTACTTCTTTAATTCCTTCTAAAAATTCCCATGGATTCCCTCTCTTAAGAAATATGTCAGCTACAGAATCACATTCCATAATGAAAACCTCAGTGTCGGTTACCATATGAGCTAGGCGTACCAGCTGGCCATTGACTACTGATTTATTCTGTGACTTGGGATGCCAACTCTCATAGTGTAAGTACATATTTGAAAATGTACTCTTCCTATAAATGTTTGACATGAATCTAGACTCATTGATATTTCTGGCCAACTCAATATCTAAATAATTTATTTTATCTGAATTACACTTATAAGTAAAGTTAAAAATTTGACTGTATTATTTACATAATCCAGATATTCTTTCAATCTTTCATCGGTATCATCCCATAGAACAAAAATATCATCCCAAAAACATGTATACATCAAAAATGAGTTTCAAAAAGGGATATTTAAAATATGTCTTTCCCACTGGCCCATAACTAAATTTGCATAGCTTGGGGCACATGCTGCCCCTATCGCTATACCTGTTTCTTGCTTATAATACTCATTTTCAAAGTAAATGAAATTATTTTTAAGCACCACTTCCATTAAAGTCACAGCTACATTTACTTTCTGTATTTAAATTGGCTGTCTCAAATAATTCATCCTCTAGCCAACTTAATCCAATCTCATGAGGAATAACCAAATATAGATTGACTACACCTACCGTGATGAATTTTACATCAGCTTTAAATTCTACCCCATCAGTCTGACTTAAAAAGTTGCAGGAATCCTTGCAAATTTGTTTTAACTTTCCTATGCTTCCTTTAAGTAAATGATCCAGAAATTTGGCAATGAAAAAATGTTTTTGCTCAAGTAACGTTGATAATGGGTCTTAAAGGGGGATTGTCAATTTTCTTATGCAATTTGGGGATACCAAAAATCCCCACTATCACTGGTTTGGTATTCAACATGTATTCATACTCTCTGCTGCTTATCTGGCTTTGTGTGAACATGTCCAATGATAGACCATCAATTTTTCTAATAGCCATGAAAATTTCATTTCTTGAATAGGTGTCTTCCATTAACAAAAGTGACATTCTATTGTTATAGTCCACACAGTCCATAATAACAAGCCCAGCCCCCTTGTCCAGTTTCATGACTCTCAATGATACAGCCAAGCTGATCTCTTCAAGTGCACTATATTCATTTTTAGTTAAGTTGAAATATTTATTTCTACTGCTCCACTTCAGGATATCACTCATTTCATATTCACAAATTCTTTTGAACAACTGAATACTGTTATTCATAGGTGGATTAATTTGACTTGGTCTGTTCAAACAACCCTGCTCAATAAATGAACCTTTGTTTTTAAACCACAGGGATAAATTAATTTTTCGAGTAAACAGTCTCAAGTCAATTAAAGTATCTACTAATCTTGCTCTTTTTGCCAGAATATATGTTAGGATCTTGGCTAAAACATCAGCATCAAATTTTATTTTGTCATTATTGACCATGTGGAAAAGGACCCTAGAGGTCATATAATAGAGGATCATTTGTAGAAACGTGAACTGGAATGACAGCTGAGGTTCAATGCAACAAGTTTTCATGGGTTGTTTGTATTAATTGAACTATAACGTTTATTAATTAGTTTAATTCATGTGACATGACTAGAAAGGTATTTTAACTGAATTTTGTGTTTTATGTAAGTGTTCTGATGAAGTCCCTGTTTTTAATGTTGGAACAAAAGAGCTTAGCACTTTTACAAAAATAAATTTCTTTTGGGTTTTATTTATTGGAGTGTCATTCCTTCAACACCTAAGAAAACTTTCCTGCTTGGTCAGCTTTTCAAACTCGGCAAGTCAGAAAGGACTCCTCATATTTTAATTTTTGTCTCTATCCATCATATAGCCCCATTATTAACACTATTATATTATTTAAAAATACAAATGCAAATTTTACCATGATTATGATTTCCCAGAAAACCCTAATAACACTTTCTCTGTATCCAAACCAGTCAACAGTAATGGAGTATATTATGATACCCTCTGACTCATCATTACTCTATTAATGTTGTTAAATATTTGTCTCCCTTCCACAAAACCTCATTGATCTATCAGCTTTAGTAATATTTCTCCCTTTCAAAACATACTTGTCAGCCTCTTAGCACAAGAAATTGGAACAAAGTCAAAAGCAGTGGGGAAGACAATAGCCCGCAATCAGGGACAGATGTTAAAAATCGCTTTTACAAACTTAGAAAATTAATAAAATAACAGGTTTTGCATTAGCATGCATTTTCTGAAGGATATGAAGACTTGAATTCAAATGTCTGTCATTATTTAATGACTTCGGTCCTCAATGACTTGCCAGAAGAACATAAATTTTATGAAGGGTAAGCTAAAAATATGAGTCAAAAATTTGGACACTTGAGAGAGAGCTATTTCCTCTGAACTTCTTGATTTCTGCAGGAATTCCATCCATTCCTGGATATTCCCCTGCTGCTAGGTTTTTCTTCACAATTGTTATTTCTTCTTTACCAATCCTGACTGCTATTTGCTTAGCTTCTGCTTCACCAGTCTATAGAATATCTAAAGTTTCCAAAAATACTTCCAATTGTGTCTCTTCCTAATTTCCCTTTTCCTTAGCCCGGTATAGATTTTCATAAAATTACCAAAGTATCTCCATTATCTTTTCAAGGTTCCCAGTTAATCTTCTTACATGATGAGGACCCCAAGTTCTACCTGAACTTGTCCCACTTCCTGTTGCCTAAGATTTTGTCAAAAGAATCTCTGTGCTCTGGAATTATTTTCAAACAAGAAGTTGCTTAACTGCTGTTTTCCTGAACGTAAGCATGCTATCAAAAATCATTTATTTTCTCATTATCAGTCTGGAACTGTTCCTCTTTTTGATCCATAAGCCCACCTTCCTTTGCAACATTTTATCTTTTATCAACCCTTCAAGTAGCATTGTTGCTTTTTTTCCTACATAACATTGTCTTATTTCCACTATATTTTTAAAGTACAACTTTTTTTTTTATCCCACAAGATACCTAACCCCTCAGGAATGATTTCTATCGACCCTAATAACTCACAAGTTTTACTTTTTAGCCACTCCTTAAATTCTCTATTTTTAACTAATAAATACTTTAAAAAATGCCAAGCCCTTTCTTTTACTTTAGTTTCTTGTATCTTTGACTTAGCACTGAAAAGTACATGGTCAGATATTGTTACTGAATGAGGTCTTAAAGCTTTCATCCAAATATACATACTCCTGCGATATATAATTTCTGTGCAGTCTAGCCCAGCTATTGTGTATTCCTGACGAATAATATGTAAACTCATTGTGAATTGCTGATATTGAAATAACACCCTCCATGCCAAATATTTTCATATGCACCATTAAAAATTTACCTTCTATACTTAGTTTACCTTCTAGTCCCCCTCTCCCTTAGTGTTTGTCACTGTACCATTTCTTTAGGCATACCTTTACAAATGCCTGCACAATCTCTCTTTCTTACTTCAATTTACTGCGCCTTTAATTTCATCAGAGTGTTGTTTCACTGAGGTACATAACACAGCACTGCTTTCTTTTGTATCCAAAAGCATAACCACTTCAAAAGCACAATTACTTATTAATGCATACTGCAACATAACCTTGCCACACCCAGAAAACCTATGACGAAGTTCCCTCACAATGTCTTCTCACCCCTAGTTTAATATGCTCAGTAATTTAGAAGTACTTTTCATATATTTTCATTGTAGTCATCGATACTAGAAATCACATGTTGCTCACATTCTCCTCCATGCTAGAGTTTCTGAGCTCAAACAGTACACACATTTTAACCACCTCCTGTGTCCCTTCAGACATATTTCAGGCACAAACCACTCGGGTTTAAGATAAAGAACATTTTCTTTATTGTAAACTTGGAACATAATTTAGGTTCATAGGTACTAGGTTTCCAGTCCAGAAGACCACTGACGAGCTTAGCACAAATTCCCAGTTGACACCAAATACTGTCTGGTTAAGTGACTTGCTCAAGTTCATCCACTAGGCAAATAAGGGCTGAGGGAATCAAACCCTTCACCACAGGAACTACACCTCACAGTCTTAACCCCATGCGCCAGCTGCCAGACATAACCCTTGCACTGTAACATGTATAGTGCAGAAGATACATAAAGAGAAACTAAAATAACATTTACTTTGTGTAATTATAGCTAAGTAGAGACAATTGGGGTCCTGACAAAAACATTTAAATAAATTAAGGAAATTATCTGGGTTTAGGAATTAAGCACCTTTCATAAAAAGATACTTGTTTAAAGAATAATAGAGAGGACAATTTAAAGATGGAGAGCAAATAACTTTGGAAGACGTGTTTATTTTTACAAAGATGCTGAATGATTTGAAGAGCCTCGCAAGGTGGCTGTGAAACAGTATGCAAATTTCATATTTACAGTGCAAACATACAGCTTTCCACGTGAAATGTGAGGAGTTTAAAGTACTGATTATGAACAAAGTAGAACAGATATGATAATCACGGAAATGGTCTAATTAAGTTGGCTCATTTGTGTTTGCTTGCTTCCAAAGATTGTTTTTTGCCGCATCACTATAAATCTGCATGTTAGCTTGTTACTCTGCTACATTTGTGTACTCTCTGCTTCCTCCAGCAAATGGACTGTCATAATTAGGGAGTGGTTTGTCTCAGCTGTGGAAACTAGCTTTTCAATTTTAAAGTGTGGTATCTGAATATTTCATGAGAATTTTGTGGCATGAACTCATCTGGTTCATGCTTCGACTTAAGTGCTGTTATAGGGAAGGAGAACAGAAAGTGAAATGCTTTATGAGACAGAACTGATGGGAGCCCTGGCACTGAACAGTCAGCACTTCAATGTAGCATTGCAAGATATAAAAAGGACAGATAAAATCAAGAATAAAGAGGGACTTACCATTTGCATAAACATTATTAGAAATGGGTCATAGGCCAGAAATAAAGATGTTGCAATGAAAACCAGTCAAACAGTGAAAACAGGCACAAATCCACAGAACTTTTACAAGAACAGATGTTCAGAGATAATGGGAAGGAGACTTGGAGAAGTAATGCTTGCACTTTCAATCACTTCCCCCCATTTCTGTAAGCAAGGTCATTTGTAGCAGAAACTGTAGATTTGTGAGGGGCTGAATATATTAAATTGCAGAATAAATCAAGTTACTGCTCCAGTCTGACCTGTAATCTGGAGAGATAAAGTAGCTTGATAGCAAGATTTATGAATCACTTCTGTTGGAAGAAAAAAACTGGACCCAGTGGTTCTGTTTCATTGGATCTAGCACTTGAAGATACTTATTATTCATCCATCATGCTGAAATTTCCATTTTCTGCAACAAAGCCTAAATGTATATGACCAAAGCTAAGTAAAAAACAATTCTTGTTTAATGTATCATAACATTAAAATACAGTACTCTGAACAAATGTCTATAATCTGTACAAAGTGAAAATATGTCTGACCACAAGAATAACTTAAACTGTTCTGCTTTACCACAGAAGATAAAGAAACAGCAACTCCCTTTTAACCAAGTCGTGAGCTATGAAACCGATAGCATGAGAAAGTGTTAGATTAAAGTAAATTAACTCTGTAATTTACCTGAAAGCATGGGAGTAAATGACATATGTGGAGTAGGGATAGAGATATCATAGCACTGAAGACCGAGTTAGCTAATGTAAGTATCTGATAATTACATGTAGACTGGAATTCATTAACTCTTTAGCTCTGTGACATAACTGTCCCATTTTATACTTGTATTATGCACAAAACATAACCCACTTGGGTGGGTTGATTTGTTTCTGCTTGTTTATTTTGTCATGGTGGCCAAGTGGTTCCTTTACCAGAATAAAATTGCAATAATCTAAGTATTCAGGAAAGTAAGTTCTCGCTGAAGTAGTCTTGTCCTTTTAAGTTTCAGGTAACTGAAAATTCAGTTATATTTATTTATTTTTATTCATTTATTTATTTATTTACATTTGTTGACCGGGAGTATCCGACTGGACATAGGTCCATTTTCAGCGAAGGCCCGGGGAGTAAAGTTCCACAGTTAAAATAAACAGACAGTAGTTACATTGGATTACATAGCGATTAACAATTTAACATAGCAATTAATTGCAAACATATTTACAAATGAAGAATATAGTACATCAGTAGACAACTAGAATCTTTATCTGCAAAATACATAACAGACATTAACAAATGTTACAATATGAAGTTCCTGCTGTATAAAAAGTACTAGGCTTATGAGCATCTGAGCTTGCTATAAGCAAGGTATTTAGTGGGGTGGAAAGAAATGTAGTGGTTGGATGGGGTGGGTGATATTAGAGTGGGAGTTGCAAGGGCATAGCCAGCATGTATTTAGGTGCGATTTTAGTAAAGTTTTGAAGTGGGTGCATGATGGTACTGAGGTAATTGTGGGTGGGAGTGAGTTCCATAATTTGGCTATGGCGCAAGAGAATAGTGCTTCACCAGCAGAGTTATTGGCTTTAGTGATCTGCAAGTGATTTTTGCTGCTGGATCTTAGTGGTCTGGTGGTGCGATAGGGTTGGAGTAAATTCTGGAGGGATGGGACATTTAGTGGATGGTTTACTAGTTTGTGGGCGAGTGATAGTTGATACCATTGAAGGAGGTGTGGGAGTTCAAGCCAGCCCAGTTCAGCAAGTGAGAGACAGTGGTGACTACGGTAGGATGCCCCTGTGGTGAATTTGGCAATTTTGTTGTAGCAGGTCTCTAGGTTGTTTAGATCGCATTGCCTTAGGTTGGTATATATTGTAGAGGCATAAAGTAGGGTGGAGATAAGGTGAGAATGTGCTATTGAAATCTTTGCAGCTTTGGTGAGAAGTTGCTTATTTCTGTATAACACTCCTAGTTTTTGTGGACTTTTTTTATGGTCATGGATATGTGAATGTCAAATTTTAGATTATTGTCTATTTCCACTCCTAGCAATTTGGTGTGTTCAGTTGGGTATATAGTGGTGTTGTCTTTTGCTGTGATGTTAAAGTGAGAGTTGTTTTGAGTATGTTTGGTGGGTTGGAAGATGAGTAGTTTAGTTTTGTTTGGGTTGAGTATTGATTGGGCATCGGATAACCAAGTTCCAACAGAGGAAAAGCCTTCCTGTGTGACTTTTTGCATTTGGGTAGGGACTGGGCTGAGCAGATGATGGTTGAGTCATCTGCGTATTGTATGAGTGTGCCGTGTTTGGTGGCAGAGGCTAGATTATTGGTGAAAATAGAGAAGAGTAGGGGTCCAAGGATGGATCCTTGGGGAACCGCTATGGAGACAGGTAGTTGGAGAGATATGTCATTCTGCCATACAACAGATTGTTGGTGGTCAGACAGGTAACTCTGAAACCAGTTGGTGACTGATTGAGAGAAGGATAGGTTATTGAGGACAGAGATGAGTTGTTTGTGTGGGACCATGTCAAATGCTTTAGATAGGTCTAGGAAAGTAGCAGAGGAGAGATAGCCATTATTTTTATGCCGAAGGATAGTGTTAGTAAAGGAGAGTAGGGTAGTGGTGGTACTATGGTTTGGTCGGAAACCATGCTGAGTATTGGAAAGGAGGTTGTTAGTAAGGAGGTAGTCTGAGACCTGAGAATGTATGCATCTCTCTAGTATTTTGGAGAGTGGAGAGAGAATAGCTATGGGGCGGTAATTGGTTAGTTCTGTGGAGGGGAATTATATGTGATACTTTCCACAGTGTGGGAACATAACTTTCTGACAGAGATCGGTTAATCAAGATGGATACTGGGTAGGCCAGACCATCAGCTGCGATTTGTAGGTATTCACTTGAGAGGTTGTCTGCTGCTAATTTGGTGGGCTTAAGTTTAGTTAATAGTTTTTTTTTATGTTGGAGGTAGGTACAGGAGAAAAAGAGAAGGCAGTGGGGAGATTACTAGTTGAAGGTATGGGTTGGAGGGGAGTCGATCCATATATAGGTGTGTGTGTGTGTGTGTGTGTGTGTGTATATATATATATATATATATATATATGGGATCCGGACACATGCTCGACTAGCATATGTCCGAATCAAACACACATACACGAAAGTGCTTAACATCGGCAAGCTAGTCTAGCATGTGTCCTAGACCCATATATACATAGATATATAGATATAGATATACACACACACACACACACACACACACACACACACAAATGAATAACGCACCACCTTTGCGATGCACATAAGGACAACTCAAAGCCAACTGTAAAGTACCAAAGCTTTATTCCAGAGTTAAGAGCTTTCGTTCTTACTCTTTTCAGAACTTCATTAGAACTAAAATAATTCATTAAAACACTGTTTAAATAACCCACCAAAGGTCACATGATTAAAAAGAAACAAAGAAAATCATACACTGTCAAAGTGCTTCAGTTTTAAAATGTTATTAATTGAAACAGTCTCATTTTAACCAGGGTAGGTTGTGGCATTTAGCTCAATTTGCCACCTCAATTCACAGGCATCCAAATGTTCATCCATTATCCTACGTTGAATGTCCTTCCTGAGTTGCTCAATAATTACAAAACGTTCTCTGCATCACAAATGTGGTGTGTAATTCATTCATTTGTTTGTCTATCTGTAATATGATAAAAATTATATTACTTATATCTGTTGTAAGAAAGCTGTTTTTGTCAGTTTGTTTTTAAACCTAAGTGTAGCTATACAGATGTTTTATTGCTGACACATTGCTACAGCTCTGATAAAGCAATGATATGCTCTCACAGGTCCAATAGTATAATGGAACTTCATTTTCAACTAAGAATAATGCAACTCCATGCAAAACAGTCCTTTCTAGACATTGATTCTGCTACAAAACAGTAACCTGTCTTGATTTGTATGGGAGGATTTCTGGCAAGGGATCGCTTACTTCTGTTGTGAAGTCACATATAACTGTGTAAAACATGGCACCATTGCAACTGTTTAACTTTGTGAACCTTGAAGGCAAGTCTGTGTAATAAGCATTTGTGGGGGAGAGTTTTGAATAGGGAATCAAAAAGGCATTTCAGGATGTGTCATTTTGCACTACGCAGTGCATTGCTGAGTGAAGATATTTATTTATTTTATGTATTTATGTATTTATTTATTTGACATTTAACTGGGTTGGTCCAGCTGAGCCAAAAGCCCATTTTTAGTGGAGACCCAAGGAGAAAACCTCCAGTACAGTAAAAGCGAAAATACACACTACGTTGTTATATAGCATGACAAATACAATGAAATACAAAATTCAAACATAACTTAAGACATATGTTGTTGCATAGCATGGAAGAAATACAGAATTGAAACATGTTTTTTTTTTACATAGATTGTAGCAGAGACTAAAATTGTAGTACAGGTTGATATATCCAAATGTGAGTGATGCAGAGATACCCCATGGCTGAGAACTCATGAGAGTTAGAGCTGTAAAGAATTGTTTTAGAAGTAAAGAAGGGGGGGGGGGGCTTATATAGAGTCCTGGCAGGGGCAAATCCTTGAGCTTGATGGGAATTTTTTTTAGCTCTTTTTTTAATCAACTTATGTGTGTAATGTTCTTACATTTAAAGGGGGTTTGTTCCAGGCTTGAGATATAGAGTATTTGTATAAAAGTTTGAAAGTGGTTTTATTAGGCTTGTAAATATCTAGGAGATGTTGGTCAGAGCTTCAGAGTGGATGATTTGGGATGTAGTAGGACACTAGAGAAGAGAGGGAGGGGGCAGGCAGTAGGTTTTTTTGAGTATGGAGTGTGTTATATCTAGCTGTGAGAGTAGTAGTTGGGGGAATTCTAGCCACTGTAGTTTCCTTAGTGCAAGGCAGTGGTGACAGGTGTATGGTTAATTCTTGCAATTTTGTTAAAAGTTTGTCTGAACTTGGCAATTAATGTGGATTGTAAGTTTTTAAGGATTGGAGAGGCATAGAGTAGGCTGTGTAGGAAGTACACCTGAGCCAGATAAAGTTTAGAGTCTAAAGTAAGGAATTTTTTGTTCCTATAATGTAAACCTAATTTTTGGTGAGTTTTTTTGATACACTGTTGAATGTGAAGGTCAAATTTTAATTGATCGTCAGTTGTGGTACCAAGGAATTTTGTGTGGGAAATATTAACAATATCTCATTAAAAGTGTTAAACTAATCAGATAAACTGATCAGCTTTACTGACTAGATTTAAATCAAAACTGTCAAGAGGCACCATCATCAAATGTGTTCAAAAACACTGTAAAATTCTATGTAAGACATGAAAAGGACAGTGTGTGTGTATGAATCAGCACAGAGACAGCTTACAGCTCAAGCACTTGGCATCAGTAGCATAAGAAGGAGATTGCTAAATTGTTTCCTAATTTATTGATAAGGTATAAAATATGAAGGGGCATTTCCATGAAGGTTTACTGGTAATTGTGAAGAACACCAGACTAACAGACACACACACACACACACACACACACACACACACACACACACACATAAATGCTATGAACATGCTCTCCCTTGTGTGTTCATTTCTGTACTGGAACAACTCACTGCAGTGCTGTTGCTGACACAGGCACTTATTGGGTGCCATTTTGTCTTTTTGTCTCAGTTCCTCAGGGTGCAGAGATTGTGGACTGTCCCTTTACAGAGATGCAGCTGATACTGAGACACATGCTTCCCTCCTCAACACTCCTCCAAGTTGCAGTACCTGTTTAAACAACTTAAAAGCGTGACTTCTGCTAGCATAGTGGTAACGGAACTGACTGCCTATAGTGAAGATGTACTAACAGCTTTACCAGCTATAGTAAGTGCCAGTGTACTTGTGGATTTTTCATTTGCCACTTTATATGTCCCATAATACTGTAGAGAAATGAACAGGCATTCCTATATCCTGTAGCCAGAACTTGCTTTTACAATAGCCCTAGCTTTTTTCCTTATTTCATACTTCATCTCTGTTCTAGCTCTTCTCTGAGGTGGTCACCTATTTTCTTTATTTTTCCTCAGCTCTATTACTGGAAAGAACTTCCTTACAGATATTATTTATTATCTACTTGTTTTTTTATCACCAGAGTGTTTCTAGGATGTGCTCAGTGTCCTGCTTGAGTGAGCCCTGTTCTTTTCAGCTTCTTTATTCTTTAGCTCATGCTATTCCCACCCACCCCCTTACTATAAATTTATATCTAATCAATAGCCACTCATCTAATCTTTATCAATTCAAAATGACCACATATAAACTCATCAACCAATCCCACTCTCCTTCTGACCATCTGACAATACAATCTTCCTTTAATGCCACCTATCCCTTTTGTGACATAGATGCATATATTTTTTTCCTCTACATGTATCAGTCTTCACATCTTTTGACTACTCTATCTTCTAATCAAAATTCTTCCCACCTCCATTTTACCTGATTCTCACCCTATCTTGTTCACTCCCTCCCACCACTCCTCCACTCACATCACCTCATCTTACCAAATCTCTTTCTGCATTCACTGTTTATCTCCACTAACTCTACCTCCATCATAAACATCTTCTCTTTTATCTTTCATCTACTAGCTATCAAACCCCACCACAGCGGCGCCTTCCCATCAATCACTTCGATCTTCTATCATTCCTATTTACTTTCCATTGCTCCAAGATAGCAATACCATGACCTCTATCTTCTATCAGTTTCACTAACACAGTACAGTATGCTTTTCACACATTTACTCATAATTCCCAACTAATACTGTTATCATATCACTAGCATATCCACAACAGCATACTACCATCATCAACTTCCTACAACCCCCCCCCCCCATCACAACTTAGTATAGCTGGTAGCCTCTACAACTCATCTTTCATTTACTTTCAGAAGATGGTTAAGCTCAGATCATATCCAGCAATGCAAAACCTAGCCAAAAAACAGCTGAACAAGTGGAAAAGGCTACGCTGATAAAATTACTATATATCTACAGTGACATACACCATAATCCTGCCCTTCCTACCCCACACTTTTCCCCAACCACATTTCACACTCAGTCCATCAAACAAACCAGCACCATCAGACCTTCGCCTTTTCAATATCAACCTTAGAGGTATCTGCAACAAAGCTGCAGACTTTCATGTATGATAACCAAACACTCCCCATATATCCTTAATACCATGGAAACATGGATGAAAAAGGATAGAAGAATGAGGAGATGGTACCTCCAGGCTATAATACAATCAGGCTGAACTGAAAAACAAACAAAAAGTAGACTGGGTCACTAGATGAGCCAGCTATGACTCTGAATGCTCTCATTAGGATTCAACAGTGCTTCTCTTTTCTGGTTCACCAACTATCTCTGACAGATACAAGCAAACAAAAAGTAGATGGGATTGCCATTTTCTATATGAACATTTTAGACCTGTTTGTGTATCCTAACAACCCCACTTACTTAAAAAAATGCTGACATTCTCCCTTCCCGCCTAACAAATAATAAAGATAAAACCCTAATCATAATTCATCCAGGTAACAACAATGAAACCACCAAAAAAATATTTTGATGGGCATTTTCTAATAGCATACAGGAAACAGTTAAAATAGATGACTTAAACTTTCATTGGCAAAAAAATAAATAATGACTCCCACAACACTATAAAATTATATGGCCTGACGCAACTCATTTGTACCTCTACCCAAGACAACAAAAATACTAATAATAGCTCCACCGTTGGCTGTAGTCTCACCACTGCTCCAAGAAAAATCACTTCCTCTGGCTCCCTCCCATACACCTTAAGTTACCCCCTCCCCCACCTTCACCATAAAATATCATAGCTGTATCCGTAAAGTCCACCATTACAACACTGTTTGTATCTCTCCTCCTTCTACCCAGACACATTTATCTCTGATATAAAATCAGTCCATGAAGGTTTACTGGTAATTGTGAAGAACACCAGACTAACAGACACACACACACACACACACACACACACACACACACACATATAAATGCTATGAACATGCTCTCCCTTGTGTGTTCATTTCTGTACTGGAACAACTCACTGCAGTGCTGTTGCTGGCACAGGCACTTATTGGGTGCCATTTTGTCTTTTTGTCTCAGTTCCTCAGGGTGCAGAGATTGTGGACTGTCCCTTTACAGAGATGCAGCTGATACTGAGACACGTGCTTCCCTCCTCAACACTCCTCCAAGTTGCAGTACCTGTTTAAACAACTTAAAAGCGTGACTTCTGCTAGCATTGGGGTAACGGGAACTGACTGCCTATAGTGAAGATGTACTAACAGCTTTACCAGCTATAGTAAGTGCCAGTGTACTTGTGGATTTTTCATTTGCCACTTTATATGTCCCATAATACTGTAGAGAAGTGAACAGGCATTCCTATATCCTGTAGCCAGAACTTGCTTTTACAATAGCCCTAGCTTTTTTCCTTATTTCATACTTCATCTCTGTTCTAGCTCCTCTCTGAGGTGGTCACCTATTTTCTTTATTTTTCCTCAGCTCTATTACTGGAAAGGACTTCTTTACAGATATTATTTATTATCTACTTGTTTTTTTATCACCAGAGTGTTTCTAGGATGTGCTCAGTTTCCTGCTTGAGTGAGCACTGTTCTATTCAGCTTCTTTATTCTTCAGCTCATGCTATTCCCACCCACCCCCCTACTATAAATTTATATCTAATCAATAGCCACTCATCTAATCTTTATCAATTCAAAATGTCCACATATAAACTCATCAACCAATCCCACTCTCCTTCTGACCATCTGACAATACAATCTTCCTTTAATGACACCTATCCCTTTTGTGACATAGATGCATCATTTTTTTTCCTCTACATGTATCAGTCTTCACATCTTTTGACTACTCTATCTTCTAATCAATAATGAAACCACCAAAAAAATATTTTCATGGGCATTTTCTAATAGCATACAGGAAACAGTTATAATAGATGACTTAAACTTTGATTGGCAAAAAAATAAATAATGACTCCCACAACACTATAAAATTATATGGCCTGACACAACTCATTTGTACCTCTACCCAAGACAACAAAAATACTAATAATAGCTCCACCGTTGGCTGTAGTCTCACCACTGCTCCAAGAAAAATCACTTCCTCTGGCTCCCTCCCATACACCTTAAGTTACCCCCCCCCCCACCTTCACCATAAAATATCATAGCTGTATCCGTAAAGTCCACCATTACAACACTGTTTGTACCTCTCCTCCTTCTACCCAGACACATTTATCTCTGATATAAAATCAGTCAACTGAAAAAAAATCCCTCTTGATTATGCTGTCATCCTCTTCAACTCCACATCCTAAATATCCTAAACAAACATGTTCCAAGCAGAACCAAAATAATCAAAGCTAATCCTGCACTCTGGCTATTTAGAGAAAATAAACAGTTCATTTTTTAGAGTGAGAGACAGTAGATAAAACCTGAATACACAACAAAACTGAAACTAACCTCTAAAAATTCAAACAACTTAGGAATTTTATCTCTCTCAAGATTAGGCTAGACAGGAAATCCTATACAAATTTTCAGCTTAAAAACTAAACAACCCCAATGCATTTCTGGGCATTCATAAATTTATTAAACCCAGGCTGCAGCACTCAACCAACATCAAATATAGAGAACCCAGATGATAACATAACCAGTAAATTCAATACTCACTTCATACTTTACTTTATAACTTGGGCTCATTGCTACTCAACCACCCTCAAAACCCAACCATTTGCTCAAAACTTTTTTCTTTAGTACCATTCTCACCTTCTTCATAAAAAGTATCTTTAAGACTAAAATGTATAAGACTGGCAACTAATAATCTATTAGAAGAATACTTCAAAATCAGCAGAGACGCTGGCTTATCTTATAGCCATCCTAATTAAGTGGTCCAAAAAGGAAAGTTACTTCCCTGCCTTATGAAAAACATTTTACATCATATTCCTGCACAAAGGTGGCAATTCTACCAACCTCTCCAACTACAGACCTAAAGTCATTCTATCACCTCTTTCCAGAATTTTAGAAAAGTGCATTCAGTCCCAATTACTTCAGTTCATCACTGACAAAACCTACTGCCTCAGTTCATAACTGACAAAGCCAACCATTTCGTACACAACACGGCTACCGCCACATCATAGCACCATAACTGTCCTCCTTACCTTCATCACTGCCATCAGTTAAAACAGGAATAAAGGTAACACAACATCAGCAATATTCCCTGACTTGTCAAAGGCTTACATACAGTGTCCTCCAAAATTTTATGTAGCAAACAGCTCTCAGAAGTGTAGTGAAAGTGGGGTGAAGGGGGAAGGCAGCTGCCCTGGGAGCAAAGTGTTAGGTTGAGTGATTGAGAAGTGCAGAAGTGCAGTTTCTTCATTCATTTTTCTCTGCCTTTTTTCTTTATTTCTTTATTTAGTTATTTATTTATTGTGGTCTTTGTTTGAAGGGCTGAGGGGCATGAAATGACTGCAGAAAGCTGCTCGCTACAGTAAAATCCAAAGACCTTTTTTTTTGCTTTTCACTTGAAGAGCTGAGGGGGTGGAGGTGCTACACTGGGAGTGGGGAAAGGGCACTAAATGAGAGCTATGGATCTGACTGCTCTTGTTCAGATTAGGCAGTGCTTCTCTTTCCTGGCTTAACAGCTATCTCTGACATGCAGCCGACAGTAAAATGGCAAAAGGATCTTTTTTCTTTTCTCCCAACATCAGTTTACATTCCATAGATTCAGTTCTTGGTCCATATTATTCAATATATTTATAAAAGACCTTCACACAGCAAGTAAACATGACACAATCATCCAATATGCAGACTGCCCTACACTCATCTGCTCGGCTATAAGCTTCCATAAAATTCAACAAATGCACAAGATTGCCTATCGTCCCTAGAACCCTGACTCAGTAAGTCACAAATACTACTAAAACAAAAAAAGCTATTTCTATTCACTCCTAAACAATTCTCAGAACAAAAATCTCTCCATAACTTCTATTAATGGCACTAGAACAAAATGTGTAACCCATACCAAACTCCTCAGAGTAATCTCTAATGAAAACATGAATTCTGACTACCATCTAAAAGAAGCTGTAAAAAAATAGCATAAAAACTAGACACTCCTTACAGAGTCAAACAATACATGACTGACAACTACAAAAACATAGACATAAACTTCCCCCTACCAACACCTTTCTATGTAGCTCCCTTATGCACTATCCTTCAGTCCACCCAAGCTAATTTACTTGATCTTTGCTATAATAAAGTGGCCAGATTCACTGCCAAACTATAATAAAATCTCCCAATTGCTTGTCAGCTCAACTAGCTAGAAGTACCCCACCCCCTAACCTTATCATAACTTGCCATTGTGCACAATCTCATTTGCAAAGACAAAAACTGCCTTATGGAAGCATTGAGATGACACCCCAGTTACTATTAGGCTAAATGGTGGTGTCATGAGAAGGTCTTAACCACTGAATGGCTCAGAAGTGGTAGCTCAGAAACCTGATCAATGTTTTAATGTGATGAAGGTCAAGCAGTGAGAGTACGCTGGGAAGCTTAATCACTGGTAGAATGCAGTGAGAATAAGCTTGAGATTTCAAGGACTGCTGGAAAGCAGTATGATTAAGCTGGGGACTTTAAGAAGTACCAGTATATGGAGAGGATAAGCAGGAGATTGCAAGCACTGCTGGAACATGGGGAAGGTACAAATGGGGCTCTGTTCACAGCTGTAATGGAGATGGACGGAGATGGAGTAGGCAAGGACTTTGATCTCTTCCAAGCTATAGAGAGGGAGGGTGATTGTGAACACTGGACCCAGCATAAGACTTTTTCTATTTATTTATTGCATTTGTTAAACTGGATAGTCTCTCTGGGCATTGCCCCTTTGGAATCATGTTGAGAGCATGACAGTACATTCCATGAATGCAAAAATTCAGAGATTGGGTATGTCCTCCTAAACCACCCATGTGGAGATCACTCCCACACACCCCAAACTTAATATGCCTACTCATTAAACAAAAATACTATTGTGAAAGTGCTTTGGCAGTTACTTTAACCCACTGATATGCTCCTGTTTCTTTTCAGAGGAGGTAGAGGGGAAGCTCAATGAATACAAGATACAAAATGATAATTAACAAAAAATAAAGCAATGAAATACAAAACAGGTTAACATAAACCATTACAGATAAAGTACAAGAGCATATGTGAAAGATACATAATAAGAATAAAGTAGTACAATTCAGTACAATTAGCATGCACAGTTACAGATAGCTTACAAAAACCATTAAAGACAAACCAACACCTACTTTGGCAGAAAAGGCCACAGACTAAAAAAGAAAATATCATATAAGAATAACTTGACTAAAAGCCAAGAACTGGAGAGGAAATAATATAGACCAAATATTTAAAGGGAAGAGGAGATGGAATTCCATCCATCAGTAACAGAAGAAGAGTGCAGAGACTCACCTGCTGAATTATTGGACTTTATTTGACAGCAATAAAAGTTTATCACTGGAGCATAATGTTCTGCTTGAAGTATGATTGTCTTTCTGCTTTTCCCGGTTAGGGGTTGCCACAGTGGAACTCCAGTCCACTAATGATTGGCAGTAGATTTTCATGAACGCTGAGGTGCCAGCTTGACATTCAACCTTCAACGAAGGCACGCCCATTTATGCATGTCTTTCGAATGCCCACCCAACCGCGGGGAGGACATGCAGAATCCACACAGAAGGCACTCCTCGCACTCCAGCCAAGAATCGAATGGGAAAACCTCTTGCTGTGAGGCAACAACACTACCGCTGCACCACCATGGATTAATGTTCTGCTTGAAGTATAATGTTGATTAATACCCAATTATCAGTACCTGGAGTCCACTGGCAGCTCACTCAGCAGCCTGGTGATGATCTAAACTCCCTCCCAGTTTTCTTACTTAGCCTAGCAGTGCACACAGCCCTCCTATATGACAATGAGGCATGGCCTAATCCTACCACATCCTTCTGTAAGCAATCAGAGCTCTCATCCTCCTAACAAAACCTAGCAGTAATACAAGCAAGCCCCTGACTTGCACACCAGACCAGGCACAGTTGATGTCTCCACACTGGCCTAAACATTTTGTCAAAGTGACTTCCACTATCACATCCGTGATCAACAGCAACTCTTCACACACACACACACACACACACACCTCCAGCTGCTGAGATACCAGTTCCTTGCAGCCTCTCCAGATTACATGGCATATTAGAGGATGGTGCACACTTCCTCACCCTGATTTATACATTCTGCAGTCCAGCACATGTCATCTGCATGAAGCAGGCAGGCATACTGCAGCAGCCACAAAATGTAATACACTGTCTGTGACAACAAAGTGCATATAATTCAGTTTAAGAACTGCATTTAACAGTTCTGTGCATGCCTCTCAACTATCCAGATTTTCACAGAATCTCCAGATTTTGTCCTCATATTTTTGGTCTGTTCCTCATAAAAATGTTTGTTTTCTGAAAAATGATTGAGGATTGAAGTTAGAAAATAATGACAGACATTTAAATTTCAGACTTTAATACCCTTCAGAGAAGCTCAAGCTAATTCAAAACCTGTTATCATATAAACATTCCTTGTTTATAAGAGCAATATTTAGAAATTGTCCCTATTTTGGGACCTTTGTACCCCATTATTTGTGGTTATGTCCAGATTTCTTATGCTAAGACGTTGACAGGTATGCCACTGTGATGTCTGCTTGTGATGTACTGTAGCCCTGTCCTGCGTTGAACCATCACTCTCTTCCCTGGGTAGGTTGCCCAAAGCCACTCCACTGAGCTATAAACATTGTGTGGTCAAGCTTCAACAATACTGTCTACTTACATTCTTGAATCCCAGGCACATAAGTATCTACATTACAGGGAGGTAAGACAATTATTTCACAGACAGTAAATGACTTAAAATATTTGATTTGCAGTTTAAGGTAAAGGAGAATGAGGCAACAGAGCATAAACATGCAGTGAGCAGTTCCTCTAAAACAATCTGTACTAGTTATGAGCTCCTACTTGTAAAAACTGATGCCACACATGCAGGTAAACTGAAACTTTAAACTGACACCAAGGGCATGAACAAAACCTTTTTGACATAGGTTGATCAGAATGGTCACAATTATAGCATACATACATAAAGGTAAATTGCAAATGCTGTAAATATGTAATGGTACAAGACACCAGCAGATGCTTTCTTTCACAGTTGCTTAAAATAAAACAGCAGTCACCACACAGCACTGCATTATTGACCACAGAGGAACTAACCTCTCCCTTGGAAGGCAATCTTTGAATCTTACAAAGTAAAAGCTTCAAATCTCATATGTGTGTATGTGCTGGGAACAAGGCTTGTATGTGAAAACATTAGTAATCAACATTAATTTGTGTTAACCCTAGTGTTTAACCAGCCATCTGTTTCACAGAATAACAAAATACTTGCATGAAGGTGATTTCTGCTTTCCTTGTGTTACTGTGACTTCAGAGTTGGTATATACAAGTAGTGATAGTACTAGGGAGCAGGGGAGCACTATTCTACTGTGACTTTTCCCTCTGAATGCTGCTGTCATTTGGGAGGTTTCACTCATTTTTCATTACTCCTCAATGAGGTGATCACAAATGAGTCATACAGTTATCAGGGAGCCATATGTGTTTCCCTATGTACCCCAAAAACAGCATTGCATATTGCAGTGGAAAAATACAGGTCTAATTCATCTAATGCAGCAATTAAACTGTTCAGAATTAGTTTTTCTAAAAATACTTTACTTACAAGGCTGTGTGAGGCTTTCTGTTCCTAGCCAGGTTTAATGCCATCTTCAAATTGTGTACTCCCCCAGCTGTTTCAATGGCCAGTGAAAACCACGGGTTTACCACTGTAAAAAAAACACAAGGGACATTTCAATCTTAAATCACCCTACCTCATATTGCCATCTTCAAATTGTGTACTCCCCCCAGCTGTTTCAAGGGCCAGTGAAAACCACAGGTTTACCGTGTTTGGGACACACAAGACCACTGTAAAAAAAAAAAAAAAAAAAAACACAAGGACATTTCAATCTTAAATCACCCTACCTCATATTGCCATCTTCACATTGTGTACCCCCCCCCCCAGCTGTTAAAGCAGCCAGTGAAAATCATGGGTTTATCATGTTCAGGACACACAAGACCATTGTAAAAAAAACACAAGGGACATTTCAGTCTTAAATCACCCTACCTCATATTGCCATGTTCAGATTGTGTACTCCTCCTAGCTGGTTCAGTGGCCACTGAAAACCACAGGTTTACCACATTCAGGACACACAAGACCACTGTAAAAAAAAACAACACAAGAGCCCTTTCAATCTTAAATCACCCTACCTCATATTGCCATATTCGAATTGTGTACTCCCCCCCTCAGCTGTTTCAGTGGCCAGTGAAAACCATGGGTTTACCATGTTCGCAACACACAAGACCACTGTAAAAAAAAAACAAAAAGGACATTTCAATCTTAAATGTAGGTCCTCAAACCTCAGCAAGCATTTTATAACTGTTAATTACATTGCAAATGACAGTCAAACCATACAATATTTATTTTTTTATTAAGGTCTTGGTACACAATGCTAAGGATGACAGATGTCTGTATTCCCCCTTCCTTCTAGATTATCATTACTATATATTTTTTCTTCTGCTAGTAGCAAGCTGTACCTGTTTGGACTACTATACTTATCTTCTGTTCCGTGATTGCAGATAGTTTTTTTTCTGAGCATGGTTCTTGCCAGGTTCTACCTGCTATGTTCACCCTCACTGCGCTCAGGCTCACTCTGCTCCCCAACCCTACTCCCATTCCCACACACCCCCAATTTCCTCAGACTTATAGTCTCACCATCTTTGCAAAGGCCCATCCACTACCCAATCATGCAATTCTCCACCCACTCTAAACTCCCTCCCTCACACCTACTACCACTCCCCATCCCACAATCACCTACCCACCTACTAATCTTCAGCAGCTCACATCTAATTTTTCACTCTACTTCATACTATTTTCCCCTTTCTCCATCTTCCTTTTTCTCTTCCCAAACTAAAACCTAACTAACACAAGCACCCTCTATTCTCTGTTTCACACATACAACTTCTTCTCCTCATAGCTCTCATCCCAGTCATGATTTAACTCTACCTCATAAGCCCTCTACTGTTCTATTTCTCATTCCTAACTTCCTATTGTGTAGAACTGAATTATCTACAACCATCTCCTACACACACACATCCTATAACTAATAAAGACACTCGCCCACCCTTCTTAATCTCTCCCTCTCTGTTTAATATCTCAAGTATACAATTCCTTAAACTCAAAATATTTGCACTGACTCCTATCTCACCTAAACTCAAATCACTAACCTATTACAACTACCCTTCTAACCCCACCCCACTAACAACTCTTCTACTTGATGGGGACATCCTCCAATCCAGGCCCTCCCACCCACACATCCTACCTCTAAATTTTCATTCACTAATCACCAATCTCCCCCCACCCCCTCTGCTACCAAACACCTAACTATCTACTCAATAAACGTACAAAGTCTACTTAACAAAATTACTTATTTACACTCTTGGATATCCCATTACTCTCCACATATCCTAACTCTTATCTGAAACATGGCTAAAACTACATATCTCTTAAACTGAAATATTAGCCCCCACTAATTTACAGTCTAGACAGGTTTCACCAAAAAAAGGGAGAGGAGTAGCAATATTGTACTCTAAGCAACTCAACTTATCCCCCCTACCAGTAGCCCTCCCAAGCTTCTACCCAGCCGAGCTACTTATTCTGAACTGTCACCCGAATCCGCAAAAGAAATTTGCTATCACAGCCATCTATATTCCACCTGGAAACAATATTCCTATCCTTGAATCCATCCTTTCATGGATTTCTCTACATCCCCTACAAGACTATTATCCTCGGAGACATCAACATTGATTGGCAAAAACCACCTCTCCAGATCTTTAACATCAATCTCCATAGCTTCAACTAACTAATTACAACACCCACTAGCTTTAATAAAAACAACAGTACTAGCTCCACCCTAGATTGGATCCTTACCTCTGATCCAAACCTATACCAAAACCCAGACACACTCCCTGACTCCCTGAGTGACCACCTCCCCATCTTTGTACATAGACATTCACTACATATACCCATAGCCCATCTTTACATAGACCGTCGCACCCTCTCCTCCTTCGCTGTCATCTATAAACTGGTCCAGCATCAAAAACCTTGCAATCAATGATGCAGTTCTGGAATTCAACCATACTCCTTGATAACTTTTAACACCCTAGCACCACTAAGGAAAGTTAGGATTAAAGCAACCCATACCCCTTAGATCTCTAAGGATGCCCTCACTCTTATGAAAATTAGGATAGCATCTGGAAACATTGTCTAAAAACTAAATTTACAGTATTACTTCAAAAACATTAAGAGCTAAGAAACCACACAAAAAAGCTTATTAATAAAGACAAGAAAATTCTACTATGAGACCCAATTCACCCACATTTCCAACCCTAAACAATTCTGGTGCACTATTAACAAGATCCTACACCCTGAAAGACCCACTACCCCAAACCCCTATCCAAACAATACTCCTCAAGAAACTGCCACTCTAACTGTTATTTCATCAAATCTATTCACAAACTAACTCTCATAGACCAAAGTAAAAATCTTCCACCCACCTCGCCTAACCCTACCACTACCATCCCTTTTTCTCTAAACCCTGCCCCCACTGCTTACATAAAATCTCTTCTACTTAAACTAAAACCATGCCCCCCCCTGCAGATAACCTCCCTCTCCTCTTTCTTAAACTCACAGCTCACTTGATAGCCTAGCCTGTCTCTATACTCACAAATAGGTCAATTCAAGAATCTACTGTCCCTGACATCTGGAAATCTTGCTACACCATACTATTACACAAATGAGGTAACTCTACCGATTCATCTAATTATAGACCCATAGCCATTCTCTCACCACTCTCTCAGATTCTAGAAAAATGCATATACAATCAGCTTCTTAACTATCTAATTGACAAAAACCTTCTGGCCTATACTCAGCATGGCTTTAGGCCAAATCATAGCACAACCACTGCCCTTCTATCCTTTACGCATGCTGTCGCAGAGGCCAGAGACAAAAACCTACTGGTGTCATATCTTTTCCTTGACCTCTCAAAAGCTTTTGACACCATCTCACACTCTAAATACTAACTAAATTAGCTGATTTCAACCTGTTCTCCTCTGCTGTTCTCTGGTTTTTAACTACATTTCCAACAGGCTACAGTCATATGGCTTTCTACCTGCTCCCTTTTCTTACCTATCCATATTGGCATCCCCCAGGGCTTTATTTTGGGACCTCTTCTTTTCAACATCTTCACAAACAACCTCCACTCTTCCTGTACCACCTCCTCACTGATAAAATACGCAGATGACTCTACCCTTATCTCCTGCTCTAATGACATCTCTCACCTCCACTTTATCACTCAAAACACATTAGACAATGTCTAACAATGGCTAAATGATAACCAGCTTGTCCTAAACCCCCAAAAAACAAGCTCCTTCTTTTCTTCCCTAAATCTCTCTCCCACCTTAAAACCACCTTTACCATCTCATCACATGACAATACCCTTATCAAAGCTGATTCTTACACTAAACTTCTGGGTATTATAATTGATAACCAATTAAACTTTGACCTCCATATACAACACTGTATTAAAAAGACAACACAAAAAACAGGTCTACTCTATAGAAACAAAACAATTCCTTGTCTGTAACTCCAAACCCTCTCTGGCACAGGCTTTCCTCCTAGCCTGTCTTTTGTACACCTCTCCTATACTTACATTTCTGCAATCTATTCTAATAACCAAACTAGAACAAACTTAACAACATAGCTTGATTTGCCAGCAATAAACCATACAAATCCCATCACGGCCTTGCTTTAAATCAGCTTCAATGGCTTGAGTTTCCCCATCTTCTTCTTTCCCATTTACACTACACTCACACCTTAGTAAATAAATCCACAGCTTGTCCTTCTCTCTTCTCTCTCATATCCCTCTACATCCCCTCTCTAACTACACAGCTCTGATCAACATCTTCTTAATATTTATAAATCCAACAAAAAGACTGGTAAACTTCTGTATAAAAGCACAGTGTCCCAAGCCTGGAAAAATCTCCCACCAAATATTCATAACATCAATTGTACGACCTGCTTCGGAACTGAACTTAAAAACTACCTTCTTAATTCTAGCTCCTGCCCATGCCATGGCCCTACTTAATCCCCCCAACCCCACCCCACCCACACACACCTGTCTGTACTCTAAATCTTTCAGCCTTCTACTACTATTACTCTCTGTTAACAGCAACACTGTCATGTATTTATTACCATTCTAGCTCTGTTTTCTGTAATAAACTGACATAGTAGCTTGAACTATTCTGATGCTTTTTCTCTAAACTCTCATCTGCTCTTCATTCAACATTTCATTTTTGTATATACTTTTCATGTAACTGCTGTTACTGTAAATATGTGCAACAATATAACTATGTAACTTTTCTTGCTTTTTGAATCTATGCTATAACTATGTTATATTCTTGATGTTTGAATGTATGCATGTTAGTGGTTTTTTTTTTTTTTTTTTGGAGCTTTTCTCCACAGGTCTCCATTGAAAACAGGCCTTTGGTGCAGCTGGACTAACCCGGTTAACAAATGACAGCTAAATAAAAATATTATAGGTTGTTTACTTTTGAGGGAATTAAATACATGATAGCACAAAAAAAAGAAACACACATGAATGGAAGTGAACTCCTGCCTGTCACTAATATGATATGTTGCAGACGAGTGTATTACTAAGGCATGTCATGGAAGCACTCGTAGAAAAGGTGATTGGAAAACACATTTCAGAGGACTAGAATGCATGATAGCAGGGCAAAAAAATTATCTACCTTCAGTGGGTTCAAACCCCTGCCTTTTTTCAAGGCTATATGCTACAGAACAGTGCATGGCAAGGCATGATATAGAGGCAATCGCAGAAAAGGTGATTGGAAAACACATTTTAGGGGAATAGAATACGTGCCAACTAGACAAAAAAAAATGCTTTTAATGCAGGTTTTAGCTCTGCTTTCACCATGTATATATATATGTGTTCATTTAGCCTTAAAAATGTTTGTAGAGCACCAAAGTTTGCAGCTATGTGATAATGTTTCTTTAAATGAAAATTGTTTTATATAATTCTAATTATAATTGCGGTATGGTCTTTGTATTTAAATGGAGCGTTTTTTGTTAGAAGTCAACATCTGATGAAGCAGTTAGAGCAACTGTGAAAGCGCTCATGTGTATTCTCCAAATAAACTAGTTTGTGGATTGAAGAGAATTTTGAGCTATTATCTTGTTCTGCTCAGTGGATGTTTGTTGGAGTAGCTGTATTTCTGAGTGGAGTATTAATCTGGTGTGTTTTGCTCATTTTGTGTGGGATGATCAGAAACATGACTTATCGACCTGCATGCTGCTGTTCCTATTAAAAGACTCTGCTAAATTCTGTGTCCAGTGCAGGCATAAAAAGTCCCCGTCTGTAATTCTGAGGTAGAAGGAATTGCTGCAGCCCAGGCAAGATATTATCAGAAAATGAACCACTGTCACTGCCAGAAAATGGAACAAAGTACTTATTCCAGTTATATTCTTAAGTAGGAGATAAGATGCTTTGATGACAGATGAAACTATATCCTTGAGCATTGACTTGTCATCAAGTGCTATTCACAGCTTACAAACAAGAGACATAAGTACAGTCATGACATCCTACACGAAATGAAAGATCTGATAGACTGATAGTGAGTAGACTGTACCTGCAAAATCTCAGTCATTGTAAGGTTAAGCTTCCATCAGCTATAAACCATTCACTGAAGGATTGGATCCTATCTTCCAGAGTATAAAAATCAAGAACAGACTTCTGAGTGAAGGAGAAGTAGAGATGAATATCACTACTGTATGATTAATAATGAATATCTCTCTCTATTCTATGATCTCCCAAACTGTTGCCATTTACATTATCAACAAAAGGGCAGCCAAGCTACAGCCATAATGCACTCTGCATTCTAAGAGGAGGAAACAAGTTGAATTAATATTGCTCACTGTCCACTGGAAGCAGCAGGTAACAGTGAAACTATTCAAAAATGGTGCCAGGCAAACCACAATAGATGTTCAGTCAAGATCCTATGATCCATGGTATCAAGCGTTACTGAGAAATTAGTAGGAGCCAGGATGGAATACAGCCATTGATCCCATGCCATCAAGAGGTCATTAGCAACTCAAATGTGAGTAGTCTCAGTACTGCATCTAGATATAAAGCAAGATTAGTCAGTATCAGAAAGGCAATATAATGTTAGCTAGGACTACATCTGATAACATACAGCTTTCTCATTAGTCTTATGTGGAGAAGAAAGTTTAGAGGTGGGGCAATAATTTTCTAGTTTGCATGAATCAAGAGATGGCTGTCTGAAGACTGAGATTATCAAATGCGGAAAATCAGTTTTTGATAATAATGCAAACATTTGGAGAAGAACTGTATCTAACACTTCAGGATGTATTTCTCTTACCTTTTATGGATATGATTCAACCTACTATGCAGTGTATACATATATGATGAAAGGAGATTAACAACATCATCATAATCAGTATGGACAAATGCGGTCCAGAAGTAATTTGGTGAATTCACAATGGGCATAATGTACTGCTCTATTGACAAATCCAGGAAAAAAAATACCTTATCTTGGCAATCGTACCCAAAACAGAGAGCATAATTTTCTCTCATTGATCGGAGAAAGAAAACTTAAGCCACAATAAGATACTCTGCCACACAAAAGTGCATCCAATGAGTGGAGGTAGCACAGAAAAGGTGCCTTCTAATGTGTGTTCTCTCTAGTAAACAGCATGATGCATATTCAAACTGTGTCCTTGAGAAGACGCATCTTCTGTCCAACCTCCATCCCAGTTTCTACATCAGAGGTAGCTCATGATCAGGCTATGGTTTGCACTGAGCAGTACACCTGGGACAAGGGATGAACACAAACTGGGACAACATAATACAGAGCACTGATCACAGCCATATTATAAACAGCCAACAGTAATTTTGGATAATCTGTTGTTACCCCTTCTGGAAGCTGCTCCAAAACAAGGAGGAAGATCACCCTACCAACATCTTGTAGGTTATAACACATGAGTAGCTCAATACTAAACAAAAAAATAGGGCAGCAGAATCTTTTATCAAAGAGTCTGTTCACTGACATGTAAAAGAACTGGTACAGCTGATCAAAATGTACAAGCTTTTTCACTATGAGACTGCAGAACAGTGAGGTTCAGGAAATATGCCCTTTACCCACTGTATCGCGATTTCAGAGTTGGTACATATAATTATCTAGGGCTGAGGGGGGCACAGGCAGCTTGCTCACTGCAAAAAAGTTATTTATTTATTAATTTATTTTGATGATTGTAGGTCCCAACATTTGTGATCAATGATTGTAGATTCACTGTTGTAGTGTTTTCATGAAATGTTATTCTTCCAGAAATGGGTGAGGACAACCCTGAAGTGTATCAGATGTAGTGAGTCCAACAGACAGGTTCCACCACTAATCAATACACCAAGTTGGGAAATCAGTTCTAGTTAATCCCCAAACTTATGAGCAGTAGTGTCAACCACCCAAGTGAAGCCAAAAAACCCTCTAAACAGGACTTACATGACACATATGTGGTGTTCCCATGCACTTAAACTGGCACTGAAATTATTCAAGACAAGGGATTTTGGGCAGTCATGTACCAAAGCAATGAGTAGATCAAGAGAACAGTTGCAGAAAAGCCCCCCTAATAACCCAGTGGATGGTACATTGGGAGAAATCTACAGTTCTTACTTAATATAAGCAGCTCCAAAGTTGGAAAAGCTTAGGCTTGATTACAAGATTTTAAAGAATCAGGCTTTCTTTGATAAACCTTCACCTGATGAAACATATAACTAACAAAATAAAGTCATAAAGAACAATTGATAATATATAATTCCATAAATAATTTTAAAATCTGAAATATTCAGATTATACTTGTATTAATTATTATCTGCTGTTTATAAATTTAATAGCAACATTTAAAAATGGAACTACAAAAACAACACGTTTTATGTCTATCCATAAAATACATGCTCAACACCCTATGTAAAGTCAAGGATACTTAAAGACAAGGTCCACATTACAATCTGTAATTGGAGGATAGGTCATATTTTATTATGATGTAGTCAGCTCACAAAAGAGCACAATGGCAGAGTTGCTAACTCTAGCTGTTTATTCAGTTAATTATTACTATACTATTGGCTGAGTAATATTACTATTTATTATAAATTAAACATGTTTATTTCCTTGAACAATGATTTATATTCTTGTAAGGAATAAAGTAATTTCAGTGTTTAAAATCATGCACATTTTGAAACTGCTAAATATTGTATTTTCCTTGCTGTCTTTCTTGTTGTGTGCAAAATATATTGCTAACATAAATATTCAAGCCAAACATGTCTGAACTCTGACTGAAATAATTCATTTTAATGCTTTCTTTTTTCTGTATAGCTTTTTGAGGATGACAAATACTTCTGGAAATATAGACTTGCAAAGTATCTGAAGGATAGATTCGACCCATGAAATCTTTGGCTCAGAAAGTACGTGATTTAAGACCTTTTTCAATAGCTGCTTGAAGAAACTACAGAGGTTTATACTATTCAGTTCTACACAAATGATTCTCCTTTTGTCTGTGCAACCCTTGCCATTATGATTTTTTTTCTGGAGTAAGTTTGAGTATCCAATGAGATGTTCCACAAGACACCTTTTAATTCTTACTGCTCAATATGTACCGATTTTCATTTACTTGTACATGAAGCTTTTCAAATCAAAGTAACATTCTGGTTTTCCTGAATGAAACTACAGAGGTATTTATTTAGTACTATACTGTTAAAACAAAAGTACCATTATACCTTCTTACTAGCATAATTTCCCCAATAATCTTGTGAATTGGTGAAGAGAGATACCAGGGGCAATGGTATTTTTTTTGTGGAGTATGCCAATATCTTGGAAATATTGCATTATTTCATACACAGTGTCTCATATGCTTGCCATGTTTCCACTTGTACATTTTGGGGAGACACCTGCTGCTTCTTCTAGACTTTATCAAAGGGCAAACAACCCATGACATATGCATGCTCTTACCCTGAGAATAGGCAGTATTTTCGATAAGCTGCTTGTTTTTTTTCAACCTCCATATGACCATCAAGCACCCAAATCCATGCCTGAACCTCAAACACAGGCACTGAAAATAGATGTCCAGCCTCTACAAAGATAATGGTCCCACTGAAAGTATATATTGCTTAAAAATGGTGTACAAATGGCAACTAAATATCAAATTCCTGTCTAAAATCAGCAGACTATGCTGATCATTATCTATAAGCAGCAATATTTCTAAAGTTGCAAAACTCTTCATGAATATTGATTGAATCTGGCAGGACTGATGGACCTGGAAACAATCTATTACTGAAGGTTTTCATCACTTCCATCCACCTTATTAGGAATAATGGAGATGCAACGAGCCAGCCCATTTCTTCTTCTTTTTCCATTGGTTTTAGTACTAAACTGCTCAAACACAGACATCATAAATAAATTACTAGACTTCCTTTACTGCTGTTCTTGACATTAAGTATTCATTTTTCTGTTAGAAAACCAGCTTAAGAGTAACTTTTTGTTGCTGCTATTATCTACCCTTATACCTCTGGTCACATACAGATACATAAGGATGGCCCTTCTGTTGTAGAAGGAAGTAATAGTCCAGAAAACGCAAAAACTGACAGGCCCAAAAAAAAACATGAAGATGATGCAGTGGATTATTGAGGATAAGAATTAAATTATGTATTGATACTACTATGCGAGAAGCCCAGGATTTCTGGATAGAAGATGCACAAAAAAGATTGAGAGATATTAGAAAAAAGAAAAATTCTTACGCAAGAAAAACTGCCAAAAGCTTCAAATGCAAATTTGCATTCATTAATACAATAGGTTCATGAAAAACATTATGTAGATCAGAAAACCTTGCACCATTTGGAAGAAGAAGTGACTGAGGAAGTGTAAAAATATAAAGAACAAAATCTAAAGATCTGTAAAAGGTATAAAAAGAAACATGACATGGGAAAGAATGAGAGATCTGATATAGTGCAATATTTATGCAAAGGAAAAAGCCAAACTAATCAATACAAAAAAAGCAGCTCCAAAGCAATATGAAGAGAAATACAGGCAAAGGCACCCTGATATAGAAAATTTCACAAAACAAAAAAATATGATCACAAATGGGGAATGTATAACAGAACATTAGTAAAGCAGGAGTAAAACAAATAGAAGCTGAAGTTATGGAATACCTGCAAAGTGAAGGATTTAGTGTAGAAAGTCTAACACAGGGCATGAAAGAACAATGGGAGGGAGATATCTGAAGAAGAAATATGGACACGGAAAAGAAAAAGAGATTTAATATATGCAATATTTATGCAAAGGAGAAAGCAAAACTAATCAATATGAATTATCTGCAAAGTGACGGATTTAGTGTAGAAAATCTAACTCTAGTACCATTACAGCATGATAAAACAATGAGTCTCCAAATTAATGTGTAACCAGTGGAGGCGGATGCATCTGATCAGTTGCCATATTAAGTTACTTTGGAGCCTTCAGTAAGAAAACAGCACAAAAGTTCAGCTGGAGTTGCACAGCAAGGGTAGAAACAGGAAACAGTGGCAACTGTGAGGCAGTTATTGATGTGGAGTGATAGGTCAGTCATTTCAACGACAGGATAAAGCTAATGAAAATATGTCACAGGAAGATGTTTTGGAACTGTCTGTAGAATGCCCATCAGGAAACAGAGAATAAAGAATGTGCCCTTAGTTTAGAAGAAAATGATCTAAGGAAAGAGTTGCCTCATTTAATAGACATATTATGATCAGTGAAAGAAACAGATTAACAGAAAGTCAATAAGAACCAAAATTTTAGTGGTCTGATAAAACAAATGAATGCAGTAATCAGGACTGTTAACAGAAACTCATGTGATAGAATAAAAGTAAATAGCATATACTACTATACAGCTAAAGTAATAACAGATAAAGTCTTAACAAAACACAGGGCAATAAGGGAAAGGAAGGCAAGAAATCAAATGTCATCATGGAAGTATTGAATAGAGAAAACTATAAAACAATTAAAACAAGAAGTGCCTGTTAGAAGAATATAGAAGAGGAATAGATAAAAATACATAGAAAGACCAACATGATAAAAGCAATGTGCAGTATCAGAACAGACATCTATTGTACACTATTGCAAATAATAAACTAAAGATATCAGCACAGGCAGAAAAATGTAAAAGATAAGCAGATAAATGTAAAGAATATGTACAAAACAAGCAATTCACTGATGACCCAAAAAAGTTAGAGAATTGGGTAACAATGTAGAAGAATAGAAACACCACCAAAAACAGAAGAAATAGACAATTTGGCAAAATGTCTATGAAGATCCTATGGAACATAACAAGGATGCTGATCTGGACAGAAGAAGTAGAAGAAACAGTTAGAGGTTTAGTTGTATATGATATGAAATGGGATGGAACAATGGCCAGAGAAACTAACACAAAATAAAGAAAAGCTCCTAAATGGAAAACCCCAGGCCCAGATGGAGTACCTAACTTCTGGCTAAAAGTATTAACATCTTTAGACAAAGATTTAGCCCTGAGTTAGAACTATTTACATTCACACCCCAAACAGACACCAACCTGGTTAACAACAGGGAAAAAACAATACTCCTCCTTAAGACTAAACCTGCAAGATATCCTAAAAACATAGACCGATAACTTCTCTTCCGATGATGTATAAACTATACACTGGAAATGATGCCAACAGAGTTTATAGCCATTTAGAAAAAAACTCAATCATGGCACTAGAACAAAAGGGCAACAAAAGAAAGTCATATGGAACAAAGTATTGCTGAGAAATAAAGTCATAATGGAGACTTTTAAAAGAGTGAAGACTCTAAGAATGGTATGGATAGACTACAAAAAAAAGTATTTGACAGCATCCCACATTCCTGGATATAGGAGTGCTTACAAATGTATAAGATACACCCCACATTGATCAGTTACATCACAGTGGTCATGAAACAATGGCAAACCACTTTGCAGTTGAGCCATGATAAAGGACGGATTATTAACCCAGAGATAAACATTCAAAAGGGTATATTCCAGGGTGACTCCCTGTCATTGCTGCTCTTTCATCTTGCCCTTAACCCATTAAGCTGTCTACTTAACGGATTAGGCCATGGTTATAATTTGGCTCACAGAAAACAACAAAGTATAAAGAGTTTTCATCTGCTTTTTGTGGATGATTTAAAACTGTATAGTTCATCAGATGAACTGAAAGTACAACTGCAAGTAAAAACTTTCTTGGATGGCATAATGTTATTTTGCCTTGATAAATGTGGAAAGCAACCTTTAAAGCAGAAAAGCTGCAACACCAAGAAAATCTCAGTCTAGGACAGCAATGTGATATAAAGAAAACAGAGTAGGAGGGAGTATATAAATATTTGGTAATTGATGAAGGATCAACAATAACAAATTAACAAGTGTGAATAAAACTCAGTGAGGAATATTTTGGAAGATTAAAATTAATACTGAAAACAGCCCCGACACCTGGGAACTAAGTCAAAACTATAAACCAATTTGCTCTTCCTGTTCTAACTTACAGTTTTGGGGTGATTGACTGGCCCCCAAAAGATATTAAAACAGTTTGATAGGAAAACAATAAAATGCTTCATGCTTATCAAATGATTAATGAAAATCAGTGTATGCAAAGATTATATATTGGGCCTTCTCAAAATTGATTACATGTATAGATCTGCAATTGTTGGACTGCATGCATATCTTCTGACCTCGCAAGATTCTAATACAGTGAAACTTTTAAAACATGGAAAAGAACAAGTCTAAGATTACTTCTCTGCTTAATTTAGCAGAAACATATGTGTGTCAAGTGTGAATGGAAATCAATCTAGAAGTAGACAAAAATCAGACAGCAACTGAATGTGCCAATAAGCAAATGAAATAATGTAAGGTGAAGGATCAGATGAGAAGGCATGAAATGTGGAAAGGCTTAGTATAGCTGTGAGTACATAAAACTCCTGGAACAACCTCATGTCGATCAGGATCTGACACAGGAATGATTAAGGAGAAGTGAATTTAAACCAAAAGGTGAAAGGTTAATATTAGTGGCCTAGTGTAGTGGACTACGTACATGTTGGTTTACAAAGTTCATCGAAGATATGGGAGAAACAGACAAACACGGGTTCTGTAAAACAGAACAAGAAACAGTCACACAACTTATTGCTTGGTGTGATACACTAATGGGAGATGGTCTGCATCCTGAAAGGCATAATAATGTGGCAACACTGCTGTTGTGGGGACTGTGCAAACATTGCAATATTGCTGAGAAGCATTTGAACAATAAGTCATAAGGCATTATAGAGAATGATGAAGTTTACATCACATGAGATCACCCATTACCAACAGTTCAAAAACCAGATGCAAGAAAACCAGATACACTAGTCCATGAAAAGAAGAAAAAAGTAGCATTGATAACTAAAATTGCTACACCCGGTGACTCCAGTGTCTTGCATACAGAGTTACACAAAGTCATAAAATACTAAGATTTGCAGGCAGAAATGCAGAAATGCATGCAGTCCAGAGGAAAGATGTCCAGACAGTTCCAGTAGTAATACGAGCAATGAGTCTCCTAAAAAAGAATTTACAGTCCCGTTTAGTTATGCTACTGATACATGTAGCTCCATATGAATTGCAGAAGGAATTGATTCTGGGCACACTTTAGGTACTGTAAAGAGCCCTTTTGGCTAACATAAAAGATTGAAACAATACTTATTTTATGAATTTTAATCATACTTAGACTTAGGAATGAGGTCCATTCCCATCATGGTACTAGAACTATAAAAAAACTTGGAAAAATTAAACTGAAAAACCATCTGCTGAAAAAAAATTGTTGCTCTTCTTACTGCTAAATTCTTAGAATGTGATAGATTTTAAGGCACTATACTTGGACTATGATGGCAGTGAAAGATAGAAGATGAAGTTGGCAAGCATTGTTGACCAAGCAGTGATCCTCATCTTTTATAAAAATGTATCTCCCTCGAATGGGAACATGCCTTCTGAGTCTGTATAGGTGGAATGAGTTTGTTGGTTAAAGAATACTGCGACAGACAGTGACGGTAGTACCAGTAAGCCCAGCAGATGTGCATCTCATGGGGAAAACTTCTTGGACACCTTTTGGTATTAAAAAAAATAATAACATGATTTTTTTATATACCATGGTGCCACGAAGTCTACACATCCAGTATTATAAATGTAACACATTTATACAAATGATTTTAACCCAGAAATAAAACAGGCATGCTAATGTGTTATAAATAAACAATACTCTGAACAATTTAAATATGTTCATATTTGGTTAGCTATAAAGGCATCAGTAAAACACTAGCGCAAGTGGAGGTTTAAAACAGTGGTCTAGTAGAAGATCACTGAAAAAGAAATAATTAAACAATGATAAGATTGAAAAGGTAAGCCAGATCTCAAACTTCCTGTTTATTCAGTCTTTGACTCCATGAGTAACATGCTGTGAAAGTAAAGCAAGCACTTCAAGCAGTGCAAAACCCTCACGTTCTAACCACAAATGAAAATGTTTTATAATAGCATCAGGCAAAATGTTGTTGTGGTTACATTTAGATTAAGAGCACACTTTTGCAGCAATGTTAGACTCTAATATGCCACAGTTTATTGCTCAAACATCATCACAAAAGCCATGAGCTAAAGCCTATTGTGGGGGGAGGGGTACAGCAGGACACATTCAAAAGTCTGTCTCTTTTCTGACCTTGGTATTCTTATAGTGTCATCTTCATCTGCTAATGTGTCAGGTATTTACAGTTTTCTGGTAAATGTTTGCTGCACCATTTGTACATACAGAGATAGCAGGAAAAGCACAGCCCGTTAAGTTCCCTAGGAATACTTATCAGTCACACTTATCACTACTGTGATGTCACATGGCTAAGAAGCAAAAGTGCTTTACATCAGTATTAAGATCCTGTGAGAGAGAGTACCATTTTTAGGTCACAGAAGAATAGCAACAGTCACCCCCAAAACAGAAACAGCAGATGCCATTTCAAAGACGCATAAAATCACTTTCACAGCAGTTTTGAGCATTTCAAAACAGAGCAGTGATCATAAAATAATTCAGAACTTTGAGATGCAAAAAGCAGCAAGCTTTCTCACATTTTAATGAATACTCACTTTTATGTTTACATATATTCATATTTGAGTCTTGTATACAAATCAATAAAATGCGGAAACACCTCTTCTCTGTTAGTAAAAAATGCACATAATGAAAAAAATGAAATAAAATTAAAAAAAATGAGAGGTGCAAGCAAAGAAACCTTATAATAAGATCTCAAAGTAAAAATCCATACAGCAAGCACATTTGTACTTTTTGCAAAGACTTCATCGGACTGTGTCCTGGATCCCGGATCCTCGAGTTGCTCCTGTGCATGTAGCACATCAGGCAACAAGCACCCTCCAGCACTTGTTTCCATAGAAGGTACAGGTTTTACAGGGTCATCAGACTGTGTAGTGACTAAATATAAAAGCAATTAACTACTTGATATGGGAGCCCTCCAATCACCATTTGTGATGTACCCTTCTGCCTTTTAAGACTCTCATGTTTTGTTATTGCAGAAGCTATGCACCTCTGATTGGTGCATTTAGCAACGTATCCCAATATTTGCCTGGTTATCTCTCATTATTTAACTAGAGATAATGAGGAGAACAGACCATTTGGGAATGCTTTTATGAAAATACTGGCCAGACACCAAATACATCTGAGGGCACTGGTGACATTAGCTACTGCCAAGGCATGATACATTCATCTTTGTGTATTTTTTTAGTTTCTTTATTATAGTGATTGAGGTGGTAATGGCTGTAGCAAGAAGTTAGAAAACATTATTGCAGCCATTATTTATTCTACTTTGATGATCATGAATCACAGATGACGGTCAGAAGGAGCTATCTGTGTGAGAGATACTGTAGACAAAAGTATAGGGCAAATTATATAATTATAGTGAAGTGATTGTTTCCATGGTGTGGTGGGGTGCAGTGCATACTGTCTGATAGGAACAAGGTTAAAAACATATCTGTAGCCATTTGTCTTTTCACCTCAGAAGGTGGCTATCTTTTGGGATGGATTAAAGAAGCATGCTGTGTGTGAAAGCACAGGGCAGTCATAAGCTCACCATTTAATGACCATTGATATGGCTTGTCTACAGATAGTGTACCTGTGAATGAAAGACAAACTGAAACTTGTTACTGAGGCCACTGTGCATTTAACTTTCTATACATTTTCATACCAGAAATGTGCACAGAGGTTGGTTATATGTCTGAAGGGAAGCAGGAGACCATATCTCTCAACTAGCCCTATTTTTAGGGACACCCACATTTTCAGTATAAACTTTTGCTCTGTGCCTCTTAAAAAAGGATATGTTTGAGAAGTCCTAATTTAAAAGTATAAGCATTTAAATACTGTCCCAGAACTGGGACATTTTCCCCATTTTTGCTTTGTACCTAACTCTAGATGTAAAAAGTTACTAACCTTTCAGGTGACCATCATGTGTTCCATATGAAATAATCATTAATATGGCTTATTGGGAGGAGCAGTGCAGATGTGTCTGAGAACAAGTTGAAAGGTATTACTGTCATTATTTCTTTCACCTACTTCAGAATCAAACATAAGAGGTGTACATAGAAGGTGCTTATCTTTTGAGGTTAAGGCTGAGAAGGCATACTGTGTGTGAAACCATAGGGTGGTTACATGATCACCACTGAATGATTATTGACATGCAGCTCATAAATTATTATACAACATTTAGGCCACATACCAATCCAAGAATGTGGTTTCATAGGATCATAGGAAGTTACTAGGCTAATGGCCCTAGGGCCCTTACTAGCCTAGCCAAGTTCTTCCCTTATTTCCATGATCAGTGCCTACTGTCCCTGTCAAAAAGAGAGACCGGTGGAAACCCTGGAGTAAATTTATGGTTACCCATCCAATCATACAGATTGCGTTTGAAGATGGCCAATGAGGTGCTCTGTTTGACATGAAGTGGGAGTCTGTTCCAAAGGTATGGTAACGTCTGGCAGACAAATCTGTCCCTCCGTTAGGTTCTATTAATGTCACATACCAGGTTAAGGTTTCATTTAACTGGAGATTATACACATTTAAACCAAATTCATTATCTAACTTATTGTTGAACATCAGAAAATATTCAGATTTTCTTATATCAAGAGGGGGTTTGTTCCATAATCTGGGAAACATCTAAGTAATGTACTTGATTCTCAATGATTTTGTTTTAAACATACAATTATTATGCTTATGTTTTATCACTATCATTAATATTAATGTCAAGCATTGTCTGTAACATTTCATTTATAAATAACTTATCAAAAATAAACTTCCCCGAGATATTTATAATGAATAGAAAATAATTGTAAATTAGCACATTTCTTTAAATAAGGTAGGTCCTTCAATGATCTTTTAGCAAATTTGTGCACGCTTTCAAGTTTTTCTAGGTGACCGTTATTATAAATAAAAAACATACTGTATTCAAGCAATGGTCTGATAAATTATTTGTATAGTTCAATAATGTACCTTTCATCTCTTAAGGAAATATTTTTTAGTATTAAACCTAATTGTTTTATGGGGTGGCCACAGTGGTGCAGCGGTTAGCATTGCCATCTCACAGTGAGAGGTTCTCTGGTTCGATTCTCAGCTGGGGTACTTTCAGTGTGGAGTCTGCACGTCCTCCCCATGATCATGTAGGTTTCTTCCGGGTGCTCCAGTTTCCTACCACATCTCAAAGACATGCTGTAGGTGGAATGGATACTCCAAATTGGACCTAGGTGTAAGTGTGTATATGTGTGTGCCTTCTGTGGAAGGTTGGGCGCCAGACTGGCAACTCATCACTGTAAAAGTCCACTGCCAATCATTCTGTGGACCATTGTTCTGCTTTGGCAACCCCTAACCAGGAAAAGCCAAAAGTAAAAGAAGAAACAACCTGTTTTAAGATTTTGCTGCAGTTGCATTAACATGCTTAACTGTTGTTAAATTTGATTAAATTAATATTCCCAAGTCTCTGTAGTTAGGTATTTCAGTTAAGTTTTTGTCATGTAACAGAACTGGTTCCCTTTTAATATTTTTACCAAAGTATGTGATATTGTATTTAAACATACTAAAATGTATGGCAGTATTATTAGCCCAGGTAAATATTTCTATCATATATTTATTCGTATTTATATAATCTTCAACTGAAGTTAGAGCAAACCCTAGTTTACAGTCCTCAGCATATCTGTTCATCCATCCATGGTTTATTGCTGGAAAATCTCCAAAAACAGTATTAAAAAATAAAGGATCCAACACTAAAACCTGAGGGACCCCTGTTAATACAGGACAAAAATCAGAACTATGGTGGCCTCAGATTGATACAACTTGTGTCATTTGTGATAACCACTCCATAATCTACTTAGTGAGATATGGATTTAACTTATGTTTAAGAAAAATATTTATCATTTTATGTGGTAAATTGTCAAATGCCTTTGCTATGTCTAAATGTATGAAAAGAGTACCAAAATCCAGTAGCGCCACCAAAGAACTCTCCAGTACACAAATTAGAAGAAAACGAAAAAGGAGCGTAACACCACAGACATAAAACTGGAACTTTAATACAACAAAAACAAGAACAGGATAAGCGCTTTCAGCGTGTGCCTTCCTCAAATCCTGAAAACAATTCCTACACACAACTATTTAAGAACCAGCTAACCAATCTAGTTAAAAGGCAATTAAGCAATTAAAAAATGAGGCAATGAAACATAGCAACACTTACTCCCCATTTGTATAGTGCACTTGTAACAAAAACATGTTTTAAAATAACTTGGATCCAAGCTTAGAACAAAACTACATTTTGTTAGACAATCGGCATAGAATATTAAAACTTATAGTAAATAAATAAAACACTGCTGTCATAACCATTACACAGCTTGTAAATCAGAGCTCATAATGTTAACATAGCAGGTTCACAACCATAATATTAAACAAGCAACAGTCACAGCTTGATATACAACAAACAAATAACTGTTGTCCAAGCATCAGGGATAATTCCCTGTTGCAATAACTTGTTAAATGTAATAGTAAGATTGTGAATAATTATATGTTTTACAACCACTACAAATTGTCCTGGTATCAAATCAGGGCCCATAAATGCTGTTCCTTTTAACTTGGGGAAGGTACTGGATATATTTAATTCTTTAATTAATGGGCATACATATGACACTGTGCAACTGTGTACTTTATCCCTATCTTCAGAAACCTGCCAGAAAAATTGAGTAAAATAAATTTAATTAGTTTACTACCTTCATTAATGACCTAATTATTAATTCATATTGCAGTTATAGGAAAGGCTTTATTATTTATATTATTGATGCATTTATAGAAGGCTTTCTCATTGAAAGTGTTATTGATCAACTTACTTTCATAACAGACCTTAGCCTTTTTTATTTCACTTTGTAAGTCCCTACAAATTTTATTGAATTTTCTCTTTTTTATATTTGTTGGATATCTCATAAGGGTATTACAACTCTGTTTTTCTTTCTGTACATTTTTAATATTGCTCTTTGCCACCAATAAGGAAAGTTGGATTGATATTCATTCTTTTTAACATCATATGAGTACATGCCTGTAGCAATTCTTCCAATGTCCTATATCCAAAATAATCCTCTGTGTTATTTATCAAATCTGACCACTTGCTACTTGTGTACTGTTTTATTAAATTCTGCAGATCTATTTTACTACATTTGTATCTTTTCAAAAATGAGGCAGAGGTTGTTAGCCTGACAAATACAGATGATAGAGAATTGTGATCAGATGATCCTAATGAGGGGAAAATCTCCAAAAATGCACTTTTTTCAGGAATGTTAGCACCAATAATGTCCAATATATTATTCCCCTAATATTAAAATTAAACATTTGAGTTGTCTCATAGTAAACTATAATATTAACAAACTCCCTGTCAAAGTAAGAACTACTTTGCAATGTATTGCATTATATTCCTTGATAGATACGATATCCTAATAGCAAAATGCTGCCTCTTCTATCAAAACAGTTGTCTAAGTTCACTAAATATCTCCAGTGTGAATAATTATCCATACCTGAGGAATGATATATTAAAACTATATAAACATTTTTTAAAGAATCGTTAAAATTTGAGCAATCATAGTTACATACATTGTCATAGACTTAATAAGACAAGATGTTATTGATCTCCAATTGGTTCAGCAATACTCATATTCATAGTCATACTATATATGATTGAAGTACTTGAGTATGGATTAAAAAGGATTCTGATATGGCCACTAAGGATATGTGGGAAGAGACTAAACAAAAGATAATACAAAAACTGAGAAACTGGAAGCTGTGTTTTATGAATATGGATATCAAGATACAAGCAGTGAAAATGTTTTTAGTTCCTTTAGTTTTATACACAGGTCAGTCATATTTTTTTTTCAACCAGAGGAGAAGCTGCAGATAGTAATTACTAAAGAGCTGAAGGAGTTTTTTTTCTGGGAGGTGATGAAGGCAAGGGTCAAGTAGGTTAAGTTGATTCTTCTTCTTCCAATAGAACAAGGTGGTCTGGAATTACTTGAGTTGGGCTACACAGTTAAAACTCCTATTCATAGCACAAGCAGAAAGCTATAATTCAAAGTGGAAAGGGATGATGATGGAACAGGGAAAGCACATATATATATATATATATATATATATATATATATATATATATATATATATATATATCATCATATGATAGTCATGGCCAATTTTAATGTGTCCACTATTTGTTTTAGTATGAAAATAATGTATGTATTTTTATGCATTTTATGCATGTTTCTAATTATGCACATACACATACATGCATTTTATACATTTATACATATATGTTTATATTTTATTGTATGTACATACATATATATATTTTTTGTGCTTTTGATACTTAGAATTTTGTTTCAAGAGTTGAATGTTTTGAATGTTTAATTGAAGTCTTGTCTCTATTGGCTGTTTTTATTCAGGTTGACCAATGAGAGGACCTTGATTGTTACTTAAACTACAATTACAATTGGTATTATGATTTTGAAGTTTCCTGGAGGGAAATGAAAGCGCTCAATCCTGTTTTTTGTTAATAAACCAAGTGAAACTATATCGTAAGGCTGCCTTTATTGGGTAACTGCTGTGGCTGGAGATCGTTTTGGATCTCTGAAAGTATGCTGATATTGCAGCAAGGAAAATCTAGATTGCTGTGAGGCAAAATAACTAGCCTCCCTGATATTGTCAGTGTCATATCCTCTGTTGAGAAACCTGTTTTTCAGATCTTGTTGATAATGATGATATGCCTTATCCTAAGAAATTGGGATTTGGAGATGTTGCGGATGATGTGTCATGAATGATGACTGCTGGCATGAATAGGGTATTATATTGTGGGTGTTTATGAAAAACTTCAGTCCTGAGGTTATGGTCTGACTCTCTAGTGATAGCAACATACAAGAATGTAATCTGATCGGTATGAAGATTTAACATAAACTGGATGCCCCATTTGTTCATATTAAGGTACTGGACAAATTCCTGTACGTGTGTCATCTCCCCTCCACAACATCCAGCAATCATACAGATAACGCTTCCAGATGTCTATCTCATCAAGATAAAAATTATGGCCAGCGTCATAAATGATTTGTTCCTCGCTATAAAAGCATAAATGGGGGCAAAAGATGCCCCCGTGGCAGTACCTTTCACCTGCCAGTAACATCTGCCAAGGAAATAAAACATGTTTTTAGTTAACACATGTTTGGTCAAACAGACAAGTAGGGTATTAAAGCCTGGTGAATATATAGTGGCCTTATCCAGCCAGAATTGGATGGCCTCTAACCAGCCCTGTGAGGGATATTAGTGTAAAGGGTGGTCACATCCAATGTGCACATTAGCCAACTAGGATCCAACTGTGTATCCATCACAATCTGTAAAAACTGGGTATTGTCCTGAATCCTGGCCCTAACCATTGGCAATAATGGTTGTAAATATTTAGTAAGAAAAGCAGCTAATGGTTCTGTAAGTGACCCCCTGCCCAATACTATGAGCCTGTCTGGTGGTTTAGATAAATCTTTATGAATTTTGGGCAGTAAATAGAGATATTGAGATTGGGGATCAGAAACAGTGAGGTGGTACAAAGTTTTTTTATTAATAATGCCTTCCTCAGTGGCAAAGTTCAGGAATCTGTCTATTTCTTGTTTGAATTTTAACGTTGGATCTAACAGCATATGGATGTAGAATTGACTGTTAGACAATTGTCTCTTGGCCTCTGCCAAGTAGATTGGCCAATCCATAACCACAGCACCTTTGTCTGCCAGTAAAATTACCAAATCATGGTTATCCCTAAGCCTAGTTAACACCTGTTGTTCCTGGTGTGTGAGGTGATGCCTCATATTAGTGAAAAGAAATTTATTGAAGTGCAAGTCCTTAAGCACACAATCATTAAAAACAGCAATGTGTTTGGCCATGGGTGGTATAAAAGAGGATTTACAAAAATGAAAATTGGTAGACCTTTGAGCTTGAGTACCATGACCAAAAAAGATCCAACAAACGACAAAAGTTCAAAACATCACTGGCAAATGTATCTTCATTGACAAAAAAAACAGGGACAAAATTGAGACCCTTATTCAATAAGTTTATTTCAGTATGAGAAAGTGGATAGGTGGAGATGTTATACACATTATTGGTGTACCTTAATGTGGTAGAATCAAATCTAAAAGATGTTGAATGTTGTTTTTAGGACCGATATTTCCTGCCTCCTCTGTGCCTACCCCCCAAAGGGTCAGTACACAAGCGTTTCTTGGCTACAAGTGAATCAGAAGTAGGGTTGATTTCAATATCAGTGGCAGAGGGTGAATCATCCCCTGAAGTACCACTGCGGCCACTAGGGCCTTTTTTAAATATAGACCGGGGTCTCTTCCTCTTAAAGGCTGGTTTAATCTTTTCCTGCTCAACAAATCTGACATTTTTTGTAACCCAAAAGGTTTACCTCTCTTATAGTCCGTGAGGTCCCAGTTAAATTTGTGGGTCTTTTTAGCTTTGAGCCATTGCTCTAAAGTAAGTAAATCTTTACCCAATTGGTTAAGATGCTTATCAAAAAAAGATTCCCCTTCAAATCGTCTAACCTCCTCACATGTGGCTTTCACATCAAGAATAAATTTATCAATTGTGCGCTCATAATATCAAATGAGGACTTCAACAAAGGCCATTGATGCCTTATGCTGGGCCTGAGCCCATTCCTCAAGTAACAAGTCATCAGCCAAACTGACCAAAGGCTGAAGGTGAACCCTAAGGCCACGGGGAAAATTCCCTGTGCCTTATATGCCTTAAAGAGTCTGAGATGCCAAACATTAGTACTAAGGGACTTCATGCTTTGTTAATTTAAAAAAGGATGATGAACATATATTTTCAGGATCAATTTGGCCCAATGTGGAATTATCTAAGGAGGTTTGTCCCAATCCAAACACATTCAGGTCATCCCTGTCTGCAGAGAGACCTTGCAAAAGTTTGGTAAGGTCCATAATGTCTGAAAACCAGACCTAAAATTATTAATTATATGTTCCAGTAACCCCAGTACAACAGCAAAAAGAGGGTGAGCTAAACAATACAAAAAAAAACACAAATGTGATATAGTAAAATCCAATAAGTGCCTGAGCGGAGTGAATGCCCCTTTGTAAATAGCAAAAACAACAATGAATAAAGTCAAAAACAAAGGGAGCAAACCATGGAACCAAATCCAAAATATCATGCGTCTCACTCGAAGTCAAGTAAGGAACAATGAAGGCTATATACAAAAAATCCTCAGATGATGTAAAATATTTGAAACGTTTTAGTCCACTAAAATCCAAGTAGTCAATAGGTAAGCGCTTTCACCAAAGTCTTCATCAGACCTAATAACTACTCAATTAGCATACACATTTAAATAGTAACAAGGGCGGGAAAACACCAGGAAATATTAAAGTGATAGTGTTAAATAAGACAAATAGAGACAGCCTATCTTAAATTATAAATCTAGCTCAATGAAATGACTCTAACCTATCTGAAAAAAATAAATATAACAACTGTAAATTAAAAAGTTAAGTACTAATACATACAAACATGTAAATATGTGAGTATGACTAAATGCATAATATTATTATATTCTGAATGAAAAAATAAAATAAAATCACTTCAAATATAAACAATGTATAAAATGCATAAAATACATACAAAGTAATTATTTACGCTACCTACGAGACCTCAAAAATGGTTTGATTGGAACCATTGAATTGAGGCCAGGGAATGTATCTGATCTAAGCCTCATGATCCATATGGCTTCCAGTGTCTCAGTATATGTTCTAATATCCCCTCCTCTAGGTCCTGGAGAGATCTGTTCTATTATGCGACAATTAAAAATATGCATCTCACCCCCTGTAACTACATGTTTAGCCAAGGCATTAGTTTTGTTACATGTCCTAATATTATATAAATGTTCTCAAACTCTATCTTTCAGCATTCTATTTGTTTTTCCTATGTAGAATGCTTGGCATCCCTCACAGGTAGCTAGATAGACCACATGGGAAGATAGACAAGTACCATTTACTCTGAACTCATAAGTTCTATTAGTCTCTGGATGGACAAAAATGTGCTCTGAGTTTATATGGCTACAATAATTACAGTTGTCGCATCTAAATGTACCATATCTAGAAATAGGGGGAGGGTACACTCGTTCATTAGGGTAACACAGCAGTCTCTTCAAATTCTTTTTATTTTTATAGGTGAATTGTGGAGTTTCTCCAACTATATCTTTTAATGAAGTATCAACTGTTAGAACACGCCAATGTGTCCTAACAATATCTTTGATTACACCTACATCAGTGGTATAAAATATAGGATATACTATTCCTCTATTCATCTTTTCTGCTATGGGAACCTCTACTCTACCCTCTACTACTGCACCATTATTCACCCGTGAATTTCCAAAATATGGAGCTGCATGCTCTTTCCTAAGTGTAGCTATATCTTCGGTGCCTTTTAAAATGTCACTACTGAAATAACCACGCCTTAAGAACCTCTCACATAAATCGTCAATTCCTTAATTAAAACCTAGATCAGTTGGATTATACCTAGAAATACGTATAGCTTGTCCTTTGACAATGTTACTATACACATACCCTGGGTGCATGCTGGACCTATGTAACAAAACATTCTTGTGGCAGGCCTTCCTAAAAACACCAGTGTTGACTAGACCACTTGGTAGTCTCTCAACAAAAATATCTAGAAAAGGAATTTTAATTTGAGAGAACTCGTAAGTAAATTTCAGATAGGTAGTGAATGAATTCAATTTACAAATGAAAGACTCCAATTCAGAGGACGTACCTGTCCATAGAAGGAACAGGTCGTCCACAAATCTTCTATAGAATGGAATAAACTTAATGAATTCTTACATTGGAAACAAAAACTTGCGTTCCCACTCTGCCATGAATAGGTTGGCGTAGCTATTGGCACAAGATGTGCCCATAGCTACGCCATCCCTCTGCAGGTAAAACCTCCCATCAAAGAAGAATATATTTGCCTCCAAGACTAATTTCAAAAATAAAACTAATAAATCTATTTGGCCGTCATGCATTTGTGTTTCCCTTCTCACATAACTCTCAAGCATACGGATTCCCTCAGTATTAGGAATGACTGTAAATAGTGACTGGATGTCAAGTGTCACAAAGTAGTATTCAGTCACAGATATACCACTTTTAAAAAAAGTCATTCAGATATAATAAAAACTCTTTGGTGTCACATAGAACAAATTCGTCTGAGTCAACAAATGGTCTAAGTTCTTTCTCTATATATATATATATATATAGATAGTGGTTCTGTAGTCCACCCTCTCCCCGCTACTATCGGTCTTAATGGGGGGTCTTCTCTTACTTTGTGGATCTTCGGAAGTCCCTGTATGACAGGGATTAATGGATGATCTACATTCAAAAACTGAAATAACTCTATATCTATTACATCATTCTGGTGAAGGTTTTCTAAAATACTTCGTATATTAAAAATAATGGAATCAATTTCACTTTTCTCTATACGTCTATAAAAAATATTATCAGACAACATATCATTCATTTTATTAACATAACATTCCATATCCATGAGTACTATCCTGCCCCCCTTGTCTGCTGGCCGAATTGCTATAGTGGGATCACATATAAGGCAGTTGAGTGCCTTACATTGCTGAAACGATAAATTAAATCTATTCCTTACTCTTCTCTTATTCATATTAGATTTATATAAATCATCCTCCACTAATTTACTAAAAGCAGCTAACAAGGGATGCAATGGAGGTGAGAAAGTGCTAGGTTTCCTGAGATTCTCAGTAATCATTGTACTATTGTTATTAAAAAAGACTTTCAGTGAAACATTCCTAACAAATAGTTTAAAATCACGAAGGGTCTCTTCATAATTACTATGAGTAGTTGGAATAAAGGACAGACCTCTGGTCAGAAGTTCCTCTTCAGCTGCTGTGAGTGTATGTGATGATAAATTAACTACTATGTGTTCATTCTCCCTTCCCACATTTTCTTGATGTTGCGATTCATAGGCCGTTGTGGGGAAAGTTTCCTCTTCTGTCTGCCCCTGCTGGCTGAACGTGTTCTCCCTTCTCTCCTCTCTAACCTGATGGGGAAAGGGTGTGTTGCACTAAAATCCAACCCTCCCTCTAGACCATTATCTATTCTATAATTATTTTGTGGTTCTTTACTAACAGAAAGTGCACTTCCAATATTAGTTTTCCTTCTAACTACCATTTCTGTTGATGCTACGATAGCTGTATCTACACTGGCAGTATTAGCCTCATTGTTCCCAGTGGGAAGGTTAACTGTATTAGTGCTTAAAATTTGTTCATCAGCTGGAATGAATACATTACTAGTTGTTTCTTTAACATTCATAACATCACTATGCACAGCATTATTAATTGCATCTTGTCTTATTAATGAGTCTGTACAAATAGTATTGTTCACAGAGTCCATATTTAAATTGGCAACCACAGCACCGGAGGTAGCTATTCTCCCCTGCGGTAAATGTCTTTGTACAACATCTTGACCCGTCCTCGGCCAAGTAAAGATATTCCCTCTACGAAAGTCTAAAATGTCTCTCTGTAACTTGGACCTTTTCTGATCCAAAAGTTGCTTCTCATATTGGGAAACATTGTCAAGTAATTTACAAAAGTGTTCATCTACAAACTGTACTGGAAACATCTCATATAAATCAGCTTGTTGTCTAATTACACTTGCCTTTAGCGCTTCTTCTAATGGAAGAAAAAAGTCATTAAGTAACCTCATATAACTGAGGCTTACCTCAATATTGATTTTCTGCCATTTATAAAGAAGTTCAGGGTATTGAGTGCCTGTAGTCGGCATTTTCAACACTCTCAAACCCCTCGGTATTATTCGGCATTGTAGGCAGACGTCGAAATGCTGCCTCTGACTTTGCATTCGTTTCAGTTTACATAAATCAATATCAATACACTCAAGGGCTATACGTAAGCCTTCACAGTCAAATTGCCCAACGGATTGATTATTAATATCCATACCTTCAGTATCTACTTCATATAGAGCCAGCGGATTGTATTCCGTATGGACAACTTGCGTGAACCTCTCTATAGCTGGTCGTTCAACAACTGGGCGCTCATGATTCCTCATCACTTCATTATTTCTCGTCACTTCGTTATTACGTATGATATACGGAAGCTCCACTGAATCTGTGTTGGCAACATCCATGTCTCCACAAATGCACCGGCAAGCAAGAAAACAAATAGTAAAATAAAGTCAAAAACAAAGGGAGCAAACCATGGAATCATTGACTACTTGGATTTTAGTGGAATAAAATGTTTCAAATATTTTACATCATCTGAGGATTTTTTTGTATATAGCCTTCATTGTTCCTTACTTGACTTCGAGTGAGACGCATGATATTTTGGATTTGGTTCCATGGGAATGCAAGTTTTTGTTTCCAATGCAAGAATTCATTAAGTTTATTCCATTCTATAGAAGATTTGTGGACGACCTGTTCCTTCTATGGACAGGTACGTCCTCTGAATTGGAGTCTTTCATTTGTAAATTGAATTCATTCACTACCTATCTGAAATTTACTTACGAGTTCTCTCAAATTAAAATTCCTTTTCTAGATATTTTTGTTGAGAGACTACCAAGTGGTCTAGTCAACACTGGTGTTTTTAGGAAGGCCTGCCACAAGAATGTTTTGTTACACAGGTCCAGCATGCACCCAGGGTATGTGTATAGTAACATTGTCAAAGGATAAGCTATACGTATTTCTAGGTATAATCCAACTGATCTAGGTTTTAATGAAGGAATTGACGATTTATGTGAGAGGTTCTTAAGGCGTGGTTATTTCAGTAGTGACATTTTAAAAGGCACCGTATTAGCTACACTTAGGAAAGAGTGTGCAGCTCCATATTTTGGAAATTCACGGGTGAATAATGCTGCAGTAGTAGAGGGTAGAGTAGAGGTTCCCATAGCAGAAAAGACGAACAGAGGAATAGTATATCCTATATTTTATACCACTGATGTGGGTATAATTAAAGATATTGTTAGGACACATTGGCGTGTCCTAACAGTTGATACTTCATTAAAAGATATAGTTGGAGAAACTCCACAATTCACCTATAAAAATAAAAAGAATTTGAAGAGACTGCTGTGTTACCCTAATGAACGAGTATACCCTCCCCCTATTTCTAGATATGGTACATTTAGATGCGACAACTGTAATTATTGTAGCCATATAAACTCAGAGCACATTTTTGTCCATCCAGAGACTAATAGAACTTATGAGTTCAGAGTAAATGGTACTTGTCTATCTTCCCATGTGGTCTATCTAGCTACCTGTGAGGGATGCCAAGCATTCTACATAGGAAAAACAAATAGAATGCTGAAAGATAGAGTTCGAGAACATTTATATAATATTAGGACATGTAACAAAACTAATGCCTTGGCTAAACATGTAGTTACAGGGGGTGAGATGCATATTTTTAATTTTCGCATAATAGAACAGATCTCTCCAGGACCTAGAGGAGGGGATATTAGAACATATACTGAGACACGGGAAGCCATATGGATCATGAGGCTTAGATCAGATACATTCCCTGGCCTCAATTCAATGGTTCCAATCAAACCATTTTTGAGGTCTCGTAGGTTGCGTAAATAATTACTTTGTATGTATTTTATGCATTTTATACATTGTTTATATTTGAAGTGATTTTATTTTATTTTTTCATTCAGAATATAATAATATTATGCATTTAGTCATACTCACATATTTACATGTTTGTATGTATTAGTACTTAGCTTTTTAATTTACAGTTGTTATATTTATTTTTTTCAGATAGGTTAGAGTCATTTCATTGAGTTAGATTTATAATTTAAGATAGGCTCTCTCTATTTGTCTTATTTAACACTATCACTTTAATATTTCCTGGTGTTTTCCCGCCCTTGTTACTATTTAAATGTGTATGCTAATTGAATAGTTATTAGGTCTGATGAAGCCTTTGGCGAAAGCGCTTACCTATTGACTACTTGGATTTTAGTTGAATAAAACGTTTCAAATATTTTACATCATCTGAGGATTTTTTGTATATAGCCTTCATTGTTCCTTACTTGACTTCAAGTGAGACGCATGATATTTTGGATTTGGTTCCATGGTTTGCTCCCTTTGTTTTTGACTTTATTCACAAATGTGATATAAACCAGAATCTCAATATATAAAATATCACTGTTCTCACAGATTATATAGATGTCATAAATACAAACAGAAGTGAATGAGCCTTATTCAGCACCAAATCATGATTTAACATGACAAACCCTAATACTGTGTAAAGCAGAATCACATTATGTTAAGACAATATTCCCCCAAAATGTCAAAATACCATGATTAATGTATGATATGATGGCTACCTCCCAATAAGGAACCAAAAATAATTAACAAATGATAATAAGTAGCATGAAGTTATAGATCTTATTCCCAAAAGAGAATCATTTCAAAAAATGCCACAACAATAATAAGCAAAAAACAGCCTTGCAGTTTAGTGAAACGTCCAGTGAAACTCCTTAAATGAGAATGAAACCCAGTCCACTAGGCCTCAACAAAATAAGGCCTGTATCAACAAGATATCACTAAGTAAAGGCAATCAAAATCAGCCTGAAATGTCACATTCTGGTTTAAAACTGTCCTCACACCAAATTATTAATTATTCCAATAAATACCAGCCGATGGTAAGGCATAAATCAGTTCAGGATAAAAAAAAAATAGCATTCCACAGTACCTGATACTAGTCCAAAGGAGCACAATATAAGGCAACAGAACACAGTCACACAAAAAGAATCACCATCAGCGGCCCAAACTGCAAAGATTCCACTGCCAAAATGCTGAAAAGAGGAAACGGAAACCATTAGATCTAGAATACTGAGACTGTTTCAATAAAAAGTCCAAAGGCCGACTATTATCGCTATCGCTGGTCCCCATAATCCCCAAATAATCCTAAGCTGCTCCTGAGTCAAGCTGAGCAAAAAAACGGTGTCCTTTAGTCTTAAACCAAGTCAAATAAAAAGTCCAAAGGCCAACTATCGTCGTTACCGCTGGTCCCGTAATCCCCAAATGACCATAAGCCTCTCCTAAGTCGAGCCAAGCTAAAAGCAGTGTCTTCAATTATCCCACCATCAACTGGAAAACCTACTCTAGCTGTAAGTCACTAGCACAAAAGTTCCTTGTCTTTGTTAATCAAATGCCCTGGAACAAATTGTTCATACCCCAACAAGAGGAACAAACATACCAGATCTGGTCCTCACAAACATGAAAAATTGATGCACTGCTGCAACTGTCAGACCCTCATTAGTTAAATCTGACCACAAATCAGTCACTTTAAACCTGACATTAACACCAGAACTCACAAAGGGTGAACTAAGACTAAAAAACTTCACCAAAGCAAATTATACCCTCCTAGGTGAAGGTATAAATGCATTCTAAGCCTCACCCCCAGCTAGATGTGGCAACTACACCGAAGCTTACACTAAAGCCTTGTACAACCACTTGCATAAGCATATAGACTCAGCTATACCGGAAAGAACCAAAGTTAGAGCCCCAAGTAAAATCAAGCCACCATAGTGGGCATCCAGCATCAACAAACTTTATAACAAACACAAAATGTCGCTGTCCAAGAAAACAAAGATGATTCCCCAACTATGGAAAAGCACCCTCCTCAGCCTCAACAGGCAAATAAGACAACATGTCAAATCTTCTAAGGGCATATTACAGAAAAACTTAGCAAGCACAGCCAAGGATAATCATAAGGCCTTTTACAGCTACATATGTAGCCTAAAAGGTAGGACCCAAGCATGTGCTGAACTAGTGAATAACGGTATCACACACACTGACCCCACAGAGATAGCAAACCTGCTAGCAGATAGGTTTGGTGGAAATTTCACTCCCTTATACCCTTCAAACTTATCACAAACCTTGCCCCAAACTTCCCCCCACCCTACAGATCTGAAGAATAGGTCATTAAAGGCTTTTCCAAGGCAAAAAACACACCCTCTGTCTTCTAAACAGGCTAAAACATGAACTAGCATCACCATTAAGTACCCTTTTCAATCACAGCCTAACCACAGGCTTTGTTCCTGTGGAATGGAGAACATCAACAGTTACTCCTCTTCACAAAGGTGGCCTAGTAACAGACCTGGGCAATTATTATAGATGCATAAATCTGACCAGCCTCATCTGTAAGGTCATGGAACTTATCATTATGAACCTCATAAACAAAGACATAGGCGACCTCCAAACCCTGGATCCAACCCAGTTCGGCTTCATCAAGGGCAGATCCTGCCTGTTAAATCTGGTGGATTTTTTAGAAAATGTGACCAGGGCCATTGAGGCAAATCTGTGCACACAGCATACCTCAACTTGGCAAAAGCTTTCAACACAATCCCACACTCCGGCATTATCGATAAATTTAGCAAACTGAATGTAAACTCCTTTGTTGTAAGATGGGTTGCCAACTAGTGGGTGACTCCACATCAGCCAACAGACCTGTCACCAGCAGGGTACCACAAGGGTCAGTGCTGAGTCCCCCTTCTGTTTGGTATATACTTCTCAAAGGTTCAGACCAAAACCAATGGGTTGTGACTAACCAAGTTTGTGGACGACTGCAAACTATGTGCAATTACTGAATCCCGAAATTATACCAGTATTCTCCAGGAGGGTCTTACTCAGATGAATGACTGGTGTCTTAGTCATGGTCGCAAGCTGAATGCAAAGAAATGCATTATCTTTCCCTTTGGGAAAAATAATGTCCCTTCACACTATCAAATCAACAACAATGCCCTAAGTACCTATGAAGTGGTAAGGGTCTGGGATCACAAGTTGACTGCTACCTTAACTTTGACCACCATGTACCTGCTGTAATAAGGAAAGCTTTCTACATAGCACACTTGATTAGTAAAGGCATCACCTCAAGAGCAAAGGAGGTTATAGCCCCTCTATACTCAGCACTAATCAGGCCCATAATTGTGTATAACACCCCGTTCAGCATGTACCATACAAAGCACCTGCAGCAGTTGGGTAGACCTCAGAGGTTTCTAACAAAGAAGATCAAGGGACTCCAGCACATGACTTATGCAGACTGACTAAAGTCCCTATCACTATAGTCTGCATCATATAAATTTCTTAGGGGAGACTTATGCCTGACTTACAGAGCAATCTCAAACCCAAACCTAATGAACTTGCTACACATCCATAAGTCAAAAAGGGACTATAGCTACCCATTCCAAGGACCTAAATATGGCCTGCAACTTAAACAGGACATGCTGAAGGGACAGATTTTTCTCCCAGTGACTGCAGTGTCTTTGGAATAGACTACCAATTCATGTGAAACAGAGCACCTCTATGACACTGTTCATAAGGAACCTGGGAAAATGGATGGAGCACCATAAATTCTTACTAGGGATAGTGCCTACAACCCTCCTGGACATGGGCAGTCATTACTAAAGGCAATCCTGGGTATTGACTATGACTAGCATATATATGGTATTACATTGGGATGAAATGGCTAGGCTTGAAATGACCTCTGGGTCGATAGCCTAGTAAACTCCTATGATTTTGCTTGATATCTCTCTCTTTCTCTCTCTCTCTCTCTCTCTCTTTCTCTCCTGAGTTGCAACTAGTTCCTAGAATGACCCTGTTGGCAGCCACCAAGACAAAGTTGGGAAACAGAAGTAGGTTGCCAGGTCTTTCTTCCATACCACACATGCATGCACTCTTAGACAGTTTAGAGTTCTTTTTCATCTACTGTGTCTCTTTAAAATGTGGGAGGAAACCAGGGCACTCATGTGAACACAAGGAGGGAGGGAGGACATACAGACTCTGCACAAAAGGCAACCCAGATGAGAACTGAACCAGAGAACCTCTTGCTGTAAAGCAGCAATGTTGCAAAATCAAATTAGTAGATACGCTAAAGCAAAATATCTAACAATTTTTACATTTTGTATGCTTATTACAGTTAATGCTAAATATATGTCTCTCCTAGTTGAGGAGAATCACTTTAGAGATGACTTGTGCTGTAGCTCTCATCATCTCAGAGCATGATGCACTTTCAGTGTGACTTTTCAAGTTTTCACAGTGAAAAGAGACATTGAGGCTCTCTGATTATGTAAGCCCAGACAGGTATATGACCCTGAAACCGAGCAGTATCCTACCTTCACCAGAATGATGCCACAATACAGAGATAAGATGATCCCGAAATTGGCTTTTTAACCCTTAAGCACTGTCCAAAGATTCAAGGGGATCCAGTGTCTGTCTGCCTGGGATGACATGCTGGACAAACACGCTGCTTGCCAAAGGGGCAGCTTGCACCTGTCACCCTGGGATTCCGGATATTGGCAAAGCTGCCTTTTTAGGCCCCCTTTTTGGAGGCAGGCTCCAAATTCTAAACCCACCACCTAGAAAACAAAAAGGAAAAAAAGGGAAATGCAATGCTCAATCATCTCAAAATCCTCACAAACTCAGGAACCTCCACATGGCCTTCCTGAACACTAGAGGGATAAATGTATCACCAAACACCATCATACTAGGTGACTTCAATTAGAATCACTTACAAATGCCTTCTACCAGCACCTGCAGGACTGCATGGATAGGCAATCCCAAACAAAACAAAAGACTCTTTGTGCCAAGGCAAGCATCAGTCTGGTGGGACCCCACCCAACACTACACACAACAAAAAAAAGGGGAGGAAGCTACTAGAGGAGAAAAAAATAAAAGGTAAGAGGTAAAAGAGTCACTACCCTAATGAAACTAAGCCCAGATATGCTCAAGCTAGTTCAAAATGATGATAGAGATTACTCCTACAGACATTGCCAACATACTGGCTGACAGGTTCAGCCAAAACACAGCATCCATGGGACCCGATGGTGTCCCCCCGGCTGTTCCATGACTTGAACTCAATGAGAATTAAACCACAGCTAGGACAGCTGTTCAAAGTAGTACAAGCAAACACAGGAGGGTTATGGCTGACAAAAGTTTGCAGATGACTGCAAACTGACCATAGTAGAAAACACATCTGACACAGACAATCCTCAGAAGGGTCTCACAGAACAGGATAACTGCCAGAGGGTGCAGAGCAAAGTGCCAAAAAAAAAATAGTAAATCATACCCAGCTACCAAATGGTGGCAATCCACTGAGCACAGGAAAGAAGTTATCAGGACCCTGGGGACCCAGGTTGATAGTAGTCATCATTGTCATTCCATGTAGCTAAAGTAGTTAGGAAGACCTTCTACATTGCCCACCTTATCATGGAGGGAAGGGATTCTCATCTAGGTCAAGGTCTCCTCATCATTTCACTCATCAGACCAATGATTGAGTGAGTAATACATTGCCCCAATCGAATGTATCTGACCAGACACTTGACACAGCTGGAGGTTCCCAGGCAAAATCAGGTGACCTTTGCCTAACATACAAGGCCATGTCAAACCCAGATTTGATGAATATGCTTCACCTCAAAATCTCTATCCATCAAGAGCCACAAGGGCGCTGGAGGGATAGATTCATCACCCAAAAGACTCCTATGCTGTGGACAAAATCCCTGTTCAAGAGAAATCTTGACCAATGGATGGGAGATGAGATATATACCCCAGGGATTACCTCAGTGTCACTGCTTTCAGACACAGAGGCAAATAAATGGGTATAGTTTAGCCTAGTATGAACCTATGAACCTATGAACCTATGAACATACACAAAAAAGCTTTTCTCCAAACAGCTGCTTTATAGCATTGTTGATGGCTCAAAAGGTCACACAACCACAATCCGAAGGCTGTGGGTTCTTTTCCCACCCCAGGTGCTTTGATTCATTTTTTTTCCATTACTAATACTGTGTAGTCCAGTGTAAGGGGTTACTGCACTCATGGCTGTGAGATCCTTCAGATAAAATGTTAAACTGAGGTCTTATCAGCCTGAGCTGGTGGTAACTCAGGTCGATGTAGAAGATCTCACAGGACTTACTGAAAAGAGTAGGAGAGTTTTTCAAAGGCTTTGGCCAAATTTCCCTTAGTCAGTATGAATATTACCTCAGGTCTCCAGAAAAGAGGAAACTGGCCTAGTGAAGCTAACCCAATTAACAAATGATAGCTAGTTAACTAGATAGATGGATAGCTAAATGTATTTACACATATTTATGAAAGCAGTCTAGCCTATCACAAAACAACTTATGCTGTAAGCATTCTTTTCATCATCCAGGAACAGCTGGCATACCAACAGGATAAAATGTCAACTATAAACCCATTATCAGTTTGCCAGCCATTCCCCATTGCAAAATTACTAGCTTATCATTTTTAATGTAGCACAGGCAATTTATTCTTCAAGAGCAACAGGCACTTTATTTGTAGATGAAACAATGAAATATAAAGTTGTTTGCTGCAGCAGCCTCTTCATTAGTTACAGATCCCTTTAATGTGGAATTATTTAGATGACTTACTTCTACAGAGATTTTGCATATTTACTGATATTGGTGGATTGTAATGACAGAAGTTTGAATGGCCTTTTATGGTTGAAATTTCTTGAAATGGGTAGTTTTGTCATTATTGGTTCATAGAGTTTGTTTCATTGCTCACTAGAAGACTGTTCCAAACTACAAATTTAAAACACATTCTAACAAGTGGTGCTGTATTATACAAGGAATATAATTTAATACAATCAGGTTAATACAATCAGGCAGGTGAATCAAAGAACTTATACATGTATGATTGCTCACAGTCTGCAGGAGATCAAAATAGGGAAAGAGACCAGTCACCAATGGTGTCCCCCAGGGTTTGCTGCTGAGAGTTTTTCTGTTTGGCATATACATCTCAAAAGTAAAAGGAAATACCAAAGGGCATTGGCCAACTATGTTTGAGATGACTGAAAGCTAGGAGCAGTTATTGAATCCCCAAATGACTTAACCATCATGCAGGAAGGTTTGTCACAAGCAATAACTGGTGCCAGAATCATGAATTGAAATTAAACTCCAAAAAATACATTATCATATCCTTTGGAAGCCATCTACTCCAGGGAACTGCCAAATTGACAATGTCCCCTGAGAACTGACCCAGTTGTTTGGCCTTTGGGTACTTGTGTGTACAGTGACCTAACTTTTGACTAACGTGCCGAGAGTCATAAGGAAGTCTTTCTATATTGCACAGCTTATAAACAAATTGATTGTGACTAGAGCTAGAGATGTTATTGTCCCCCTTTACAAAGCCCTCATTGGGTCAATCATTTTGTATAATGTCCACTTTAGCATGTATCCATCCAGACCCATGCAACAATTGGAATACCTACAGAGATACCTTACTAAAAGCATACAAGTCCTAAACAGTAGGTCTTGCATGGACCACCTCAAAGATTTATCACTATACTTAATATCCTACAGAGTGCTTACAGGTGACATGTCTGGCATACAAGGCATCCTCTGACCTAATACAGATGGACTCACTGAACATCAACAAGTCAAATGGCATCAGAAATACTCAGTTCAGGTATCTAAACTGAATGTTATGGAGAGATGGATATATATCCATAACAGACTATGCATTCAAGTAAAACAAAGCTCATCCCTGTCCATATTCAAATGCAACTTGGATCTAAGGATGGGTAACAGAACATGTACTCCAGGATTACCCCTCATGCCACTAATGGATAAAGGCAGTTCCTAAATGCTGCATCCCTTACATGGGTCCCCTCAAATTATCTACAGTGTGATCACATTTATTCTCACTAGGGCTAATATGCAATTATCAGCCATGGGATAGGTAAGACTAATCAGGAAATGTTAATTCAAGCACAAAATGGAAATTGGCTAAGCTTAAAATGTCCTCCAAGTGAACCTATGTTGTGGTAGTCTAGTTTTAAAACATTGCCCTTTTTAGATCACTAAGTGCCCCTGTCACCCTCCACCCACCCCCAGCCCCCATGTTCAACAGCTTCCAGCACCGCTGGGTACTTTAGCTTATGTACCTGCTTTTTTGATGGAGTGTTTTTTAAAGCAAAACAGACCATTGACTAGTGGATACCCTTAAGTATAACAAGGCCTCTCAATGTTTTGAGACACACTGCTACACTAAAAAACATCTTCATGGCTCTGTTGCTACAAAGTTCCATCACAGTAGGAAAAAATACTTCATGGTATGGCTGAACTACAAAAACCACTGTGGGTGCCAGAATTCAGCCACAAAAACAGCACTTTAGCATTAAAACAAATATTACATACTTTTGTCAGTAAAACTGCTTTATGAGAAATACAAATTACAATAAAAAGCAACTTAGTTTAAATAATCTTTATCTAATCACATAAAACTTCCAATAAAAAATTCAGTAAGACTCATTAAAGTCAAATTTAAAGTGCAGTGTTAACCCTTAAAATTCAGGGACTATTTTGCTAATTTATGATCCCTCAAGAAACACTTTATATTAATGGTTTCATTTAAACCACGTGGATTATCTGTCCCCAGCCTTAACCGTCACAGACGCACGGCTACACTAACAACCATCTCCATGGCTATGTTGGTACAAAGTTCCATCACAGTATGAAAAATACTTTATGGTATGGTTGAACTTGTATATTCTTTTCATTTTTATTAATTGTCAGATTTTGTAATAACACAAACAACAGCAGAAAATGAACTCGTAAGAGAAGAAGGTGATGCAGAGCAAATGAAAGAAAGCAGCATCTTGCCAATCAGAAAATAGCTTATTATGGTACTAAGAGAAATGTAGGTACCTTTAAGGGAAGTTTCTCTGCCACAGAAGAGTCAAACTCAGCCTCTGTGGGATGTGGTTTAATACTAATGCTCCTGGTGACTTTACTGGACCAAAGGATTAGGAGTAGGTAATAAGAGACAAGAAGTGGAAGAAGCTAAACTACATGCCAAATGTATCCTCTTGCCAGGACCTGCTACTACAGGCACTCTGTACAGCTTCCCTCTGGGACATTAGCTCATCAGTGTCAGGGAGGCAGAAGCAGACACATAACAAACTGTAAGATCCAACTCAACTCAGCATCCATAAAAGGTACAAACTGATCCCATAAGTCAAGGAAATAATACAGTATGTAGGTACAGCCAGGATGGAGGGGCAGATACCAATAAATTAGTTTAAAAAATCCTTTAGTATGTCAGAGCATATTGCTTTTAAAGTGCATCTTCATGTTATGGTAGCCAGTAAATCAGATATTCAACAGCAGTACACTGCTGAGGGGGAAAAAAACAAGCCTAAGGAGTCATCTGCAGTATGAATATATTTAAGAACACCAGGATCCTCAAACTAATCCTTGCAAAAAAAAACATTCACAGTCTGACACCACTTGGTGGTGCCATCTTTGATTCAGCAATCTTTCTTATTTAAGGTAGAACCCAGGAACTGTCTCCATGACTAATATGCAAGTAATTTATAGTCAGCACCAATGTGACAACAAAACAGCATATGTTTCAAAACTTGTTCATACTTCAAAATCTGAAAAGCACCAAAGAAAGTGCTTTTGCAGGAAACTTTCACCCCCTGCAGCTCCTGAAGCAGGAGACTGTGCCCCAAAGCCATTGCTAATTATATATACCAACTCTGAAGTGACTCATCTTGTCTACTAAAATATTGTATTGACCTGATACATGCTTTGCTATGAGAAAGCATTGTGAGGACATTGCCCATTGCGATACTCTCATGGCCTCTTGACATAGTGGGTAAGAGTAGGCTTCTCCCTGTTTGTTAATGTACCAGACCACCAAGGTATTGTCTGTCTGTCTGGCTGGCTAGTCATATATCACACACTGGGAAGACAGTCATGAAGAGCCTGCAGTGTTAGGATGACTGCTCTTATCTCAAGAATGCTGATGTGAAAATGAGCTTCTTGACTGGTCTGTGCTCCCTGAACTGTCCCACACTCAAACTGACCCCTCCCACCTGGTCAGAGAAAGAGGAAGGACAAAAGGAAGTCTTTGTATTACCAGCAAGGTGGCTATCCACCAAGAGATGTGATGACGACAGAGGGATAATAGTTTTATTGGATGATGAAGGGAGTAGTTTAACAGGGACCATTAGATAAAAGCCATCCACTGCAAAACTTTCATGAAGAATCAGTGTTATGAAAGTTGCCATGGAACCTAGTAAATGAAAAAATTAGAGATGCATGTGGCTTTGGAGTTGTGATGACTTCTTGTGACTGCAGATCAAGGTATGTCAGCCTTGATGGTAGTAGTTATGCAATTTGTGATTCTGTGCCTAGATGACAACTTATGAAGTTCAATGAATGAAATTCACTGCCAACCATTTGGTGAACACCGAACACCTGGGGAGGGGGAGCTGTATTTAGACTAAATGGCGGGGCCCTGATCCGACAGTAACTGTCTCCCTGCCAGAAGTGTAAGTACCTTTTGAAGTACCATGTGTTCTTTACATGATAACAGGCATCCTGAAGATCTAAACAGCATATCCAGTCCCCCTTCCACAGAAGAGGAAGAATGGATTATACCATGACCATTTGGAACTTTGATTTCTTCCTAAACATGTTTAGATGGCTGAGATCCAAAATAGGTCTGAGGGTCCTTTTTTTATGGAATTAAAAATTATTTTAAATAGACTCCAGATCCTTTGTGGTCTGGTGGGACCTCCTGGATGACTCATTTCTAGAAGCCTGGAAATTTAATGGGCTGCATCCTTTTTTTGCTGTGGTGGAACATCTGGAAGGCTCTTGCAGGATGGTACCGGCTTGGTTTGGAAATGGATTATGTAGCCTTTGGATATTATCCTCTTCACCTATGAACTCTTTGTGATGGCTATTCAATTCTGCAGGTGAAAAGACAAGCCTTCCCCAACTCCCTCCAGAGGGGAGCAGCTAGGCAGGCAAGCAGTTTTTCAGGAATGCTGAAAGGGTTTATCAGAAAAAGAACCTCTAAACCCTTGATTTTGTGTTCTGTCTCTAGGGCAACTTCCATTGGAGTTCTCCTCTCTGCCAATGGGGGGGGGGGGGTCTGTCAAAACATGAGCTGGTGGTAAAATTTTGGAACTTCCTGAGCCACGGATAATTTCCTCCCCTATGATTCCTGGAGAATGGTCATTTTTAGGTTAGAGAATGAACTCCCACAGGAGACAATGTTTTTTTTCTCTTATTTTCTCATAGACAAAGTATCCTTCACCCTGTGCCTGAAAAGAGAGGAGCCATCATAAAGTATATTAAGGAATGGCACCTTAAAGTTCTTCACAAAGTCACATAAGCATAGTTAGGTATGACAACATATTGTAATGTCATTACCTGCTGCTCTGGATGCTCCATTTGCTGCATTAGATACCAGCCTCATAGTAATATTAGTAATAGACAACGTTAGCCAGCTGAGACTCCATGGATCCTTGCCTTGGTTGTCCAAGGTTTCCTTAGGGAGTGTAACATCTCAGTAGCTAATTCCTTCTGGAATCATGTAATATAAAGATGTAATTTAATGCTATTAGGGAAAATGTTCCCAAGGCATACATGTGCTTCCCAAAACAATCCTCAACTCTGGACTCTGTTAGGGAGGACTGGCCAACTGATACCCTCTGCCCTGATGAGGACAACATGGAACTTTCTTCAAATAGTTCTTTCCTTGTGGCTGATGCAAGAACAATAGAGTCCACAAGAGGCCCTTTACTCCAATGTGGACAACCCTTGGAAAGGACTAGCATCTCTAATGGTTTACGTGTTATAGGTTCTGCCATGTCAGGATCCCACCAAGCCTTCTGTGAAACAAAACCTCAAAGCTTGTCTGCAGGGGGGAATAACCCAGGAAGTAAATGGGCCCACTCCAAAGGCCATAAAGAACACATCATTATCAGGGGAAGGGGTATTATTTGGACAGATCCCTCTTTTTCTTAGCAGTTACATTAGATTACCAGAAGAAGTGTCTTCCAGGGGAGATTTAAAGAGCCCTTCCCTTTCATCAAGGTCAGCATCCTCAGTGAGAGACTCCTGTAGGGAACATACGCTTCAACTTTTACACTTAAACTTTCTGTGCTTTTCAGGTGGAAAATCAGCAGTATATTTTGTTCCTTGGGTAATGGATGGATTAAGGCACTCTGAAGCAAGCTGAGGAATATTGATAGTCAAAGGGCACAGATACATCAGAAGGGTCTAAGCAGAGCTGAGGTGAGAGAACCATTCCTTTTCCAAGAGGATTGCGAGGCCAGGATCTTTTCAAAACCCTCAAATGGCTAAGAAGGAGCCAATGGAGCTGAGGAAAAGCAACCTCTGATCTGATGCTGAATCCAAGGTCAAAGAACCAGAAGATTGAATCCTGAGCACCGATGCCCAACTGGATCTGAGACCGGGGCCCAGCTATCAAGACCCAAAGCACCCAGAACCAAGGAGGGCAACAACCAGACCAAGGTTTAGTCACCTCTGTGTAATTGGCAGTGACCTCTAGACTCCAGGATACCATCAGCACTAAGAACATTGGGGGTTGATTAGATCAGGGAAACTGTTGATGTTGAAGAACCCAAGGTTACTGATGTCTACAGGGGGACAAATAGGTGGTAAACTTCAGTTCTAAAGCCACGGAATCTGCCGTAGGGGCCTGGGAAGCAGTAACTACAAGAGGAGTGGGTACATCAGCTCTCTCTACCCTCTGAGTTGGAAGGATGACTCCCATTTCTGTTTGGACATGTACAAAGGTTCTAATCATCTCATCCTTGTCAATATCTATACTGCTTATGGAGAATATGACAGACTGGACGGATGCAGCTGACAGTAGTCATGAGGTCAAGAATCTAGTGAGCTCCCTCTCAGAAATCTGACACACAGAGAAAAGGATCTCTTTGGACAATGATTTGAAATAATTATACACTCTGACTCGCCTTAATATGGTAAGGGGGTTCAAGTTTGATACAAATATGATATGAAGGAATGAGTGCTGAGGGTGAAGAAGGCCTGGGAGATCTAGACATTTTCAGAGTTGTGAATCCATAGTAGGTGAATTTGAGGTCCTTTTTCATAGGTTCATAGATGTGTACTAGGCTAATGGCCCTGGAGCCTTTACAAGCCTAAGCCATAGAAGTGCCCTGGCATTGTGCTGTCCGATGTTAGTTCCCAGTGCCTCTATCAAGTAGAGCCACTGGAGTGATCCCCGGGGTGAACATTCTATTACCCATCCACTCATCACGATTTCTCTTGAAGAGGCTCAGTGAGGAGTTCTGCTTGACATGTATGGGAAGTCTATTCCAGAGCATGGGCAGTCTCTGGGTTATGAACCTGTCCCTCCAGCATGTTCTGTTGATTGTGGTAATGAGGTTGAGGTCTCTGGAGCATGTGGTGTGGAGGGATTGGGATTTCTTTAGATGTAGCATTTCTAACAGAGCTGGGTCAGTCATGGCTTTGTAAGTCAAGCAGAGATTGCCTCTCAGTAGATGATATGAGACAGAGAATAGCTGGAGTTTTTGGGTTTGTCCATGTAGGACATGTGTTTAAGGCCTAGGATCCTCTTTGTGAGGTACTTTTGTGGCCTTTCCAACTGTTGCATGTGTCTAGTGAGGTACATGCCAAATGGGACATTGTACTTGATGACTGACCTAATGAGGGAAGAGTAAAGAGAGATGATGACGTCTTTCTTCCTGGATGCAAAACCCTTGGTAATAATATGTGCCACATAGAAGGACTTTCTAACCACAGTGTCAATGTGGTGGTCGAAGGAGAGGTTGCTGTCAACCTGTGTCCCCAGATCTCTTGTAACACCTTCAGTGTTCACTGGGCTCCCACCAATGTGGTAATTAGTGGGAACTGAGTTTTTCTCAAAGGGGATGATGACGCATTTTTTGGCATTAAGCTTAAGGCCATGGTTTCGACACCAGTCATTGGTCTCAGTGAGGCCTTTCTATAGGATGTCTACATCACTTGGGGAGTTAATAACGGCTCCCAGCTTGCAGTTGTCTGTGAACTTGGTCAGCTAGAGTCCCTCTGTGTTGGCCTGGACTTCTGAGAAGTAGATGCCAAACAGGAGAGGACCCAGGACTGATCCCTATGGGACTCCACTCATGGTTGGTCAGAAGTCTGCTACTTTCAGACTGTGGGTTCTATCTGTGAGCTAATTTGCAACCCACTTACTGATATAGGGGTTGATGCTTAGTTTGGTGAGTTTATCAATAATTCCTGAGTGGGGAATGGTATCAAAGGCCTTGGCCAGATCGAAGTAGGCTGTATGAACTGCCTTGCCCTCATCTGCAGCTCTGTTGACTGACTCAAAGAAGTCAACCAGGTTGAGCAGGCATGATCTACCTTTCACAAAACCAAATTGCATGGGATCTAGAGTTTGGAGTTTCCCTATATCCTTGTTAATTAGGTCCTTGATGATGTGCTCCATAACCTTATATATCAGACTCGTCAGGCTAATGGGGTGATAATTCCCAGGGTCTGTAGTCGCTCCCCCTTATGGAGAGGGATGACTATAGCAGTGTGCCATTCGGTAGGGACAAAGCCTGAGGTGAGGCTGTGATTGAACAGGGCACACAGATGTGGTGCCAGTTCACTTTGTAGTTCATGTAGAACACAACCAGGGATATTGTCAGGTCTCATGGAAGCTGTATTCTTGGCCTTGAACAATGCATCTTTTACCTGTGCTGCAGTAATGCTGGGTGCCTGGCATTCCTTCGGTATTGTGATTGGTCTTTTGGGGGGGGGGGGTAAAGTTGGCACCAAATCTGTCAGCCAGTATGTTGGCAACATCTGTTGGTTCAGTATAGGAGGTACCATTCTGCAGTAACTCAGAGCAAACCTGGGTATCGCCGTGGACATTCTTGATATAACTATAGAAAGTTTTGTGGTTGTTTTTAGTTTCTGCTGCAATTCTGCCTTCATAGCTGGCTTTAGAGGTTTTGAAGAGGGATCTCCACTTTTTGTTGAGGCTAATAAGGGAGTTTTTCCAGTCTTGGGACTTCACCTTTTTCTGCAACAGTTTCTTCCTTCTGTTGTAGAGTTTATTAATGGCAGGGGACCACCAGATTGGCTTCCTTTTTTTGGAGGAGACCGTCTTGTATCTGTTGGGCATGGCTACTTCCATGCATTTATGTACGTGTTCGTACAGTGCATTGGTGTATGATTTGGCAGTCATGCATCTATTTTCCATTGACATGGGCACCGTGAAGTTAGCCACCTCTGTTTCTAGGAGCCCAAAGTCAGCCTTGGAGATGTTTTTCATGGTGGTTACCTTTGCGGGGGGGGGGGGGGGGTATGGGTGAGATGTGGATTTTCCATTGTGATTAGTTTGTGGTTGGATTCAACCAGGGAGGAATTGACTATTGGTGTAGAGCAATGGTTGCCCATGTTAGTAATAACCGGGTCAAGGATGTTGCTTCCTCTAGTGGGGGTAAGAATGAGCTGGTCCAGGGCATTGGACTTGATGCATTCCAGAAAGCATTGGGCCAGTGTATTGGCGCATGAGTAGTTTTCCCAGTTGATGGAGGGGTAGTTGAAGTCATCTAGTATGAGAGTGTTGGCTTGGACCCTAATAGTTTCCAGGGTGCTTGGGAACATAGAGTGAGAGTCTTGGGACATGGTTGGGGACCTATAGCAGGCTACAACCTGAATTGCCATCTTACCCAATGTTAGTAGTACCTGGAGTATCTCAGATGCTTTATGCTGGGCTACTGGTCTGGAGGTGTGGATATCCTTTATGAATATGGAGACACCACCAACTCTGGAGCTTCGGTCCATGTTCTGGGGCCACAAGGTATGGAATGAGTTATAGCCTGGTAGCACAGGGGTGCTTTCTGCTGCTTTAAACCAGGTCTCTGTTACAGCACAAATGTCGATGTTCCCCATTTTGAGGAGTGCTTCGAGCAAGTACATCTTGAGATTTAGACTTCTAGCGTCGAGCAGCATGACCCTCAGACTGCTTTCATTTATAGTTGTTACGATGGTAATTTGGTCTTTGGAACATCACCTAAAAAAGGCACTATAGGGGTGGCAAGAGCTTTAGCCAGTATCCAGAAACCCAGGGGGTGACAGATGCAGGCCATCTCTGGCAAAGCATCAAGGTCTGTCAATCATGTCATCCCAAGCAGACAGTTACTAGATCCCCTTAGAATGACACCAGAAACTTTGCCAATTGTTAAAGTCAATCATTTTCTGCTTGTACTACTTTCCTTAAGTTTTAGAGCCTTTATTTCTGTCCTTAGACTTTTCTTTAGACCTGTTTTTCTCTTTTTCTTTCTCTTTATCTGAAGGTCTTGGCACCTGTGTCCCAGCACCTTTGGGAAGATGAGGAAGGGAAATATCCAATAAAAAGCCCCTGCTCAATCTAGGACAACCCCTCTTAGAAACAGCTTACTCTTCCTATCTAACAAAGCCCATTGGCCAAAGAAGGAACATACATTGTACTCGGAGTTCAAATGGCAAGGCCCAGGGAGTAAATACACTGAATGCGGGGATCCTGGAGTGTGATCTTGTGCCAGCATTTGAGACATTGTTTTCAAACCCAAAGCTTCATTCTGTAATGTAGCATAAAACCATGGAATACGTCCATTCATTTAAAAAGGATAAGCTAACGGGCTTAGATGGGTCTCAGAGAAAGCTCGAGAAGAAATTTTGTTTTTTTTTTCTTCTTGAAGGTAATAGAATAAATCTTAGGAGAAATGTAACAAAGAAAAGACAGAAAAGCTGACAAAACTTCACTTACCTTGATATATCTGAAAGATGAGTAGAGCACTGGAGATTGTATCTGATGAGAATAGTGGTCTGAGATATAACTGTTAGATCAATACATTACAAGAGTGAGGAGCTTGAGTGCTGGAGAAAGCTCTAAAAATGTTGTAGCTTGGATCCACTTTATGGTAAATAACCCATCAGTCAAGTTGAATGGAGAAGAAAACATAAGATCTTCCAGTTATTTTTTCTTTGGCTTTATCAAACAAATATCTTTCTTACTTGTTTGGATATTCTGAAATTTTGGCTTAACCCTCATGGGAAACAACATGCAGTGTTTCTGTTAGCTGTAATGGTTGCCTTAAAACTAGTTTTGCCAGTGTCTTATGAATAGATCAGTTTAGACTAAAATGACATGCTCTGAAAGTGTGTAATTTAAGACAATAGTAAGAGCTAAATGCTATGACATCCTAAATTCTCATTCAATAAAGGATCCAACAGTCAAACACTGCAACTTATTCACACACGGCCTAATTAAGTTAATGGTCAATGCAGAGACGGTGGAATTCCATTATTATTAGGACCTGTCTGTCTGTCCAGATGATTATCAAGGCATGCTGCAGAAGTGTGTTTTTCTCTCATTTTAATGAATTCTCTCCTGATTTTTGTTTTTGTCAGCACTCAAGAAGATGATATGGCAAACCAATGTGCTGCTTCCTCTGCCTCACAATGTCATAGTTTGGGGTTCAATCCTGACCTCTAGTCACTGTCTATGTGGAGTCTACATATTCTCCTTGTGTCTATGTGAGCTTTCTCTAAGCACTCTGGTTTCATCTCACATCCCCAAAGCATGATAGTTGATTAGCTATTCTAAACTGTTCACAAATGCATACATATATTGCATATTCTCCTCCCTTTTTGCCTTGATCACGGCTGCAAAGGGTGTGAGGACCAGTTCATTTACCTCATTAACAACTGTATGTATTCAAAAAAGAAATATGTGAGAAGAATGAACTTAAAAACGTAAATGGATTGTACAGTCAACTACTTATAAAGTAAAGAAAATCAGAGCAAGCAAGCAACCAAGTATGCACCACTGCTGCATGGTGAGGAAAGGGAGAATTGTGAAATAAAACATGCAATAAAGTGCTTAAATGTACACTTAATTAACAAGAACATTACGCTCAGAATACCTGACAAACTTTTCTACCACAGTCCTGAAAAAAAGTCCTTTATAACTGTATAAACAATCAACTACTTGATGCTGTTGTCAACCTAGTCAGGTAAGGGGAACTGCAAAATTAAGGTTCTAGGATGTGAACTTGAATTAACAAGTACTGCTGATTTTGAATTTCAGCACACTGACTTGTGATCAGCAGTTCTTCCTTCTATCTGTCATCCAGAGTCAAGCGTGGGTGGGTGTGATTCCTGAACCCTGACAGGTACAGGCATGGCCTTGTTCATGAAGGATCAAGTGTCTGAGCCAGTGTACTGTATGCAGTCATGTGTGTCATTTCATTCATTCACTTATTGTTCAGGAATTTCACATTCTAAAATGGCAATGCATTTATGAGTGGGGAAAACAGTCCATTTCTATTCTTTTTCTAAGGTATTAGTTAAATTATGCAAACTACCAACTTCTTACTCTCACACAGATAGGATGAAATGTTCTGTTTTCAAGTATTTGCACAAAACAAAAGTTTATTGTTTGGTTGTGAAGAGGAGAATATGACAATCCTAATAGACTTCATCTGTAGTTTCTGGCAAACTTGAGTTACAAGTACTTTACTATTAAAAAAATGTACTTTATTGCCTGTGACAACTGATGTTAGCTCAAACAAAGCATCAACTGCATATTATAGTAAAATAGCACCACAGAAAAATCTATTAGCTGAAAGCTAGCACCTGTCAGGACATGGTACTTTATCGCCTGTTGGCAGACAAGAAATGGACGTGTATTGCATCAGTAGGAAATTACATGCTACTGCCTCAAACTCCACAGGAACTTCCTCGGTACAACCTTGCAGTAACACTGCTGCTCTGCATGAACTGCATGTTTAGATGATCGCTGTCATGCTTGTCAGATACAAGCAATCCGCAACATCCATGGAGGGATGAATGGTATCTTGTCCTACACACTGTAAAGAGGAAGTATAAAAGAACAAAACACAAGTAAAATATAAGCCAATTTATTTGCTACCTTGTATTAAAAGCAAAAATGCATATGTTCTGCAAATGTGTAACCTCTGTTTTTGTGGACTGTGAAATGATGATCTTAACACAACTTACCTGTACTACATGGTATCATATTTTAACACAGAATACTGCAGATACCATGCTGTAAATTATAAACTGTATATGTACTATATTCTAACAGAAAATATTTTTTTCCCTAATGTTCCTTGGTGCCCTTCCTTGTATATGTATACAAATAGATACTCTACTGTTACAGGGAGCCATTTCACACAAATTTGCAATCAGGAAGTGTATTACTTCACAGTCATCAGTAAGATGTTCAGCTGTTTGCTATTTAAAACAGGGCTACTGTCCACATCTCAAAACTAAGCTACTCATCAAAGATCAAAACTAGTGCCTTAAAGAAAATCATGAAGTAATTACCCTGATCAGACTTGGAATTAAAACATCTACTGGTGAAAGAGCTCTCACAAAATTAGGATCTGCAATTTGCAATCATGTTTTTTTAGAGATCAAAAAACACCATGCATTACCTGCTTTCAAGAACAAATTAAAGGAATATTTATATAAAAACTCCTCCTGCACATGCCTTCAGGACAACGGTTCACTCAACATAACATAACATAACATAGCGTAACATAACATAGCGTAACATAGCCTTGCTTTCTCTGTACTTTCTTTAGGGGAATTTACCCTGTTTGTTATCCTTGTATTTAATGTGACTTTTGTTCTATTATACTTTATTAATGTATGCCTTCATCTTGTTTCTACACATTGTATCTCAGCATGTACGGTCTCAGGTCATGGCAAAAAACTTTTCCTGACCACCCCACTTACCTGGTTATCAAAATGAAATATAATAATAATAATAACTTTCCAGAGAAAATAAATGCCCATGCCAGATGCTCCAAAATTATGTTATTTACTGATGTGAAAAAATAGTGGTTCATGTGTTTTATTTTATTGAATATTATCTTTCTCCTGAAAACACAGATGTTTTACTGTATCAGAATTTATGCACAAAATCTGATCCTTTTTAAATATAGGTATATACCAAGAAAGAATAATGGATTCACAATGGCATGCATCACATTACAATGCAGCTGTCCCAATGCAAAGAAACAAGCAATATGAATCTCAACTATCTTGGAATAATATATCACAAGACATGCCTAACACAGAGGCAGTATGAGAGTCATGCATAAAAAATGCTTTATCACTATAATGCACCATGCAGGTGGATAAGCATGCCTGTTGTACAGATACCAAGGAACAAAGAAACACCATCATGAGATGGCATTGTAGCAAATGAGACAAGGGCAAGATGTATCAAATGGCATGCATAAGCTGCTGAGTAACACAGGCAGAGTACTTAATGTCAGTGAAGCTGTAACGCTAAAATACATATACACAACACAGTGTCTGCTGTTCAGAGATACAGTGTGTAGAAGGAATGGCAATAAGGTACCACAATGAAAAAAGCTAAGAACTGGCCATCAGCAGCCATGACCTGAAGAAGTCTGCATTTGGAAGTACCTCAGTAGTACCAGAACCAAATTCACAGTACTAGTGAAGAAAGCATGAGTCTTCTGAACAGAACTAAAAAAACCCACACATGGCATCACTGAGCAAAGGAGGCTAGTAATAAGCTGAGCCAATATGGTCAAAGAGTCAGAGCGTCATAACTGAAGGGGACCAGTGCCAAGACACTGGTGTCCCATGACTTAGCAGTATTAGAAGACAAAGCCCATCAGCACTAGGATTCCAAAATTACAATGGTGCACACAGCCAACCTGGAGAAAAGAAAAAGCTGTGCAAGACAAGAAATCACATAGTATCAGAAGGTGATATGAATGCGAGATGCATTACCACTGCAGTCCAAGTCTGTGTGATTTCTGACAAAGCCCTCAAGTACAATGCACTGAAAATGATACACAAATCTGTGTACCACAGCTCAGTATCATGGAGTTATGCCATAATTGTTAATGACCATCCAAGTTAATGAGTCAGACATCCTGCAGATTGAAGTTAAAAGGGCCCTAAAAAACCCTACTAATAACAAGGTTGGAGGAAGTGATGGAATTCTAAATGATTCATTTAAAATCCTGCAAAATGACACTGTTACAGTCTGGCTTGGAAGTTGCCAGCAAATTCTGAAATTATAACAATGGCCACTGGATTAGACAACATCAGTTTATATTCCAACCCTCAGCCCACCACACCCAGTCACAAAATGTTAGTATTAATGAGTGCATGAGTTATCAGGGACTTGATCTTGCTCTTGTGTGTCTCCTTTTTAAAACACCGTTATTGAATTATCCCTTGTTCTTGTTTCTCTTGACAGCAAAGTAAATCCTGCAAGCTAGACTCCAAAAATATGTAGACTGAAAACTGTCAGACATACTAGCTTCTTTTAAAAGGGACAGAGGACTCAGAGCTCAAACTGCCAACATTGCACGCAATTCGGGTCTGATCGTCTTTTCACTCATCCTCGATCTTTCAAAGGGATTTGATACAATTTCTCACCCCATTTTACTCTCTAAACTTAATAATCTAGGTGTCTCACCCCCAACGCTTAATTGGTTCTCAAGCTACCTTTCTGACAGATACCAATCAACCAAATGGCAACAATCCTCTTCCACCTTCCTAAAAATCTCAACTGGTGTTCCCCAAGGCTCAATATTGGGCCCACTACTATTCAACTTATTCACCAACAATTTTCATGAGTCACTAATACATGCTGATGTGATGCAATATGCAGATGACTCAGCAATTATCTGCACTGCAAAAACCCCTTATGAGCTTCAACTACTAACCCAAAATGCCTTCACATCCACCGAAAAATGGATGCCAAATAATCACCTCGCTCTCAACCCAAACAAGACCAAGCTGATTCTATTCACTCCCAGAAAAACAACACCCCTAAACAGGGCTGAATTTTCTATCCACTCTCAAAAGAATACCTCCATAGAAGTTGTCCTCAGTACTAAAGTGTTAGGAGTTATTATTGACGAAACCCTAACATTTGAACCCCACATACTCAATAACATCAAAAAGACATATCACAAATTAGGTACTCTCTATAGACATAGCTATTACCTAAATAACAATGCCAAAAAAACACTAGCCTCAACCTTCCTACTTCCATCCCTCCTGTATGGTGCCCTGAGCCTCACTAACATACACTCTTCACTAAAAAACAAACTTAATATATGCTACAATAAAGTTGCCAGATTTGCAACAAATGCTAAGTCCTCATCACATCACTGCTCCTCGCTGCAACAACTAAACTGGCTAGAACTACCACTCTATCTCAACTACCTCCACTTAAGTACTGCACACAAAATAATATATAAACCAACAGCTTGTCCATCTCTCTCCTCTATATTAACGCTGTACCATCCAAGCAGACACCTTAGATCTGACAACAAAATTCTACTTAAAGTTAACAAACCTCAACTCTCAGTTGGCCAAATGCTCTATTCCTTCACTACCCCCAAACTTTGGAATAACCTCCCAACCTCAATAACCTCCATCTAATACCCTGCTCTCTTTAAAAAATCCCTAAGACAACACCTCTCTACCTGCCGGGTATGCCCGTGCCAAAAATAACTCTTCTTCTCTTCATACTACTCCATACTACTCTTCATACTACTCTTCATACTGCTCCATACTACTCTTCATACTACTCCATATTACTCTTCATACTACTCCATATTACTCTTCATAATGCTCCATACTACTCCATACTACTCTTCATACTGTTCCATACTACTCTTCATACTACTCTATACTACTCTTTATACTACCCCCAGTCTCTGGGAACTACATGTATGCAGTCTTAGCAGGTCTGCAGCCATAGCTATGACTGTTACTACACTGCCTACACAGCTTTTAAATGAGTGTAAATAATTGTATACGCTGTAACTGTTTTCTGCCTCCCAACCAGTAAATTGTAATGGCATCTATATGACTGAAATTACATGTTTATATCATTATGTACTACCATAAAACTGCAATGGAAATGCTAAAAGATTGTAAAGAAAATGCTATTTGATATTTGTATTCTGTAATGTGAAATTTATGTGGAGCTTTTCACCCCGGGCCTCCACTGGAAATGGGCTCACCTAGGCCCAGTGTACTCTCCTGGTAAACAAATGCAATAAATTAATTAATTAATTAATTAATTAATTAATTAATTAATTAACACAGAAAGCAAGGGAGTTGCACAAAGGTATTTATTTCTCTTATACTGACTATTCTATAGAACTTGACTTTGTAGTCAATAACAAACTGTGGCAAATTCTAAGAGACATTCGGATACCTGCTTGCTGTGGAATCTGTATGCAGAAAAAGAAGCAATAATTAGGAACAAATATGAAACAACTATTTCAAGATAGAGAAAGGAGTGTGACAAGGTTGTATATTGTCACCATGCTTATTTCATGTGTAGATTGAATATATCATGGCAAATGCTTGGTTGATGCTGGAATCGAAATTTCTGGGAGAAATGTTAACAACCACAGATATGCAGATGATAGCACTCTGAGGACAGAAAGTGAGAAAGGGTTGTAGAGCGTGTAGATGAAGGTAAAAGTAGAAGCACAAAAGCTCAGCATAAATGATGTCATCTAGCCCTATCAGTTCTTTGCAAATAGATGAGGAAGAAGAGCCAGTGTCAGAGTTTATTTTCCTGGGCTCAGAAATCTCTGCAGATGGGGACTGCAGCTATGAAATATGAAGATCCCTGCTTTGTTTAAGGAAAGTTATAGCAAATCTGAATAAGATTTTTTTTTTTTTTTTATGAGCAGGCATTGCATTGTTAACAAAAGTCCATACATTTGAAGATATGGTTTTCCTAGTGATATATGGCTGCAAGAGCTGGGCTACAAGTAAGGCTATGCACTGAAAAACTGATGCTTTTGAACTGTGGTGCTGGGAAAAAAAACTTTTGAGAATTCCACAGATGTCAAGAAGATCAACTCAATAGATATTTTTTTTTTTTTTTTTGTCCAGTACCCCTTATCTTTAAGCCTTCTGATCCACCCAATAAACTTCTCTGTCCTTCTGTCTAAAGACTCATCTTCAGCATTTTACTTCTCACAGCAAAAATATGGGCCAAGTGTTGGGAGTACTGCTGTTATCTAAAGGATGTGCTTTTTTTTTTTTTTTTTTTTGGCATGGCCCTAGAGTCTCTCACTACATGAGGAAACTAGGGTGTCCACTCCCCAAGCTCTAAGGGTCATGCACTATGCCATCTATCCCGCTCCCCAGTTTGATGTTTATCACTCTCTGTGCTCCAGTCTCCACTAGAACTTCACTAGAGACATCAGCATGAAGCCTCCCTTCAGGATAGGATCACTCCATCCTCCCTGACAGCTCCATCAGGGGCCTAAGTCACTAATCAAAATCAGGTTATTTAGGTTGTATTCAAGGTTTTATCCTCCTGTGCCACCAGAATGGCCCAGCTTAATAGATACATAAGGAAGTAAACCAACACAGTTCACTGAAAGGGCTTATAGTAAAATCAAAAGTCAGATACATTGCCCAAATAATGTAGGATTTTCACTACCTTCACAATGATGATGGGAAAGATTGAAGGCAAAAAGCAAAAACAAAAAATACAAAGCTACTTCAACTGAATACAGCATTTTGGAGCAAATATAAGTTCATAGGTTCGTGGCTGTTTACTAGGCTAATGACCACAGGGGCTTTTTAAGCCTAGCCATGTATCCCAAATCTCTAATGAGTTCTGATACCCTTGATAACTGTAAGCATGGGCCTGGAAGATAAACCATTTATAGGTTACCTGTTTGCATCAGAGACATAGGTGCCAAACCAGGGATGAATTTCCAGTTTCCCATTCCAATTGTCCAAGTTGCACTTGAATTGGATTAGAGAGGAACTCTGCTTCACGTGGATAGGGAGCCTGTTCTATAGACGGGGTTGTCTCTGGGATACATACCTATCTCTCCAGCAGATCCTATTTATATCACAGGCAATGTCTAAGTCTTTAGCATGGGTAATTCTGGTACTGTTTGTTTTGTGGATATGCAGGAGGTCCATCAGAGTGGGGTCTGACAATGGCCTGCATGCCAGGCATAGATCTCCCCTCAAAAGCCTGTAGGAGACAGAATACAGGGATAGGGCCCTGAGGTGGTCTGCATAGGACATATTACTTATGCCCTGTATTCTTTTAATGATAAACCTTTGTGGACGTTCCAGTTGTTGGATATGCCTGGTTAGGTACATACCAAAGGAGGCATTGTACTCAGTGTCTGATGAATGCCAAATACAATGACTTCCTTGGACTTGGATGCTATACCTTTGTTTATAATTTGTGCAGCATAGAATGATTTCCTCACCACTGTAGACACATGATGATCAAAGGCTAGATTACTATCTATATGTGTCCTTAAGTCCCTGACTACTGGGTCAACTCTAAGTGGTGTGTTGTCAATATGATAGTTACCAGGTATGGATGACTTCCCAAAGGATACTATTATGCATTTCTTGGCATTTAGTTTTAGTCCTTGACTCTAACACCAGTTGTTTGTCTGTGTCAGCCCCTCCTGGAGAGAATTTGTGTCTCGGTGTGTGATTCAATGACAGCTCCTAATTTGCAATCATCTGCAAATTTAGTCAGCCAGCGATCACTTACATTGGCCTTGACTTTTGAGAAGTAAATGCCAAAAATTAGCGGTCCAAGGACTGATCTCTGAGGGACTTCACTTGTGACTGGCCTCTTTGTAAAGGTGGACTCCCCAATTCTAACTTCCTGGGTTCTGTCTGTGAGACAGTTGGCTATCCACTGGGTGACATACGGGTTTGTAGCTAACCTCTTGAGTTTGTCAACAATGCCCAAGTGGGGTATTATGTCAAATGCCTTGGCCAGGTCAAGGTAGACAGTGTGAATGATTTTGCCCTCATCCATTGCTTTGGTGACCTTCTCAAAGAAGTCCATCAGGTTGAGTAGGAGTGATCTGCCCTTTACAAAACCAAACTGGGTTGGGTCCAGTGTCTGGAGGTTTACTATATCTCTGTTGATCATCTCCATGATAATTCTTTCCATGGATTTACAAATAAGACTTGGTTTCCAGAGTATGTAGATGGACCACCTTGGTGCAGAGGAATGACTGTTGCCTTTCTCCATTTATGAGGCATGAAGCCTGTTTGGAGGATACAGTTAAATAGTAATTCCTGCAGCACTGATAGGTCAAATTTCATGCTATTTAGAAGCCATACTGGGATATTGTCTGAGCAAACTGATGCAGTGTTCTTGGTCTTCCAGAGAGCATTAAGGACCTGTTCCCTAGTGATAGTAGGGGGAGTTGTATTTGATTATATCTCCTGAGTGAAGGTTGAGGGGGAGAGAAGAGTAAAGTTGGAGCTGAATTTATCAGCCAGGACGTTTGCTATATCTTCTGGCTCTGTACAGGCGGCTCCATTTACAATGAGCTCTGCACACAACTGTGTATTGCCTTTGAGGTTGCAGACATAGCTAAAGAATGCTTTGTGGTTGTCCTTGGCCTGGGAGGCCAAACTTATCTCAGATTTGGCTTTGGTAGACTTTATTTGTCCTCTGAGTTGTTTTTTTTAGTTTAGAGTCCTTTAATCCTGCTGGGTGTTGCAACTCCTAATTTTTGTCATGATTTTCTTCCTCCTGTTATACATCCGATTGATTTTGTGATTCCACCAAGATGGCTTGTTTTTTGAGTTAGTTCTGTACTTCTTCTTGGTGGGTACAGATACCTCTATACAGTTATTAACATGCTTGTACAGGGTTTCTGTGAACAGTTCTGTATAGGCAGAAGTGTTTTCAGGGTTTATAGGGGCTTGAAATTTTGCCAGGTTCTCACTTAATAGCAGGAGGTTAGCCTTAGAATAGTTCCTGAATATTCCCAGTTTAGCTGAGGGTCCTGGTTTTATTTTTACTTCAAAGGAGACCATTTTGTGGTCTGACCTTACTAGGGAAGGCTTACAGTAGGGGGTGTGCAGCACTCTCACATATTAGTGAAGACCAGATCCAGTATGGTTGATGTACTGACTATCTGGTCCAGGGAGTTTGTGTTTACAAAATCCAGGAATCTCTGTGCTTGTACATTTGATGTTGTATAGGACTCCCAGTTAATAGTGAATAGACAGTTGTACTGACTGAGGTCAGTATCAGTAGTGACTTTCAACAAAAAGGAAGGGTTAGTAAAGAAAAATATCTTGTTTCTGGAAAATAATAGATACAGCAGATAAGATATGCATCTCAGAAATCCTCCTGTGAGAAGTAACAGCTACCACAAAAACAGTTTTCCAAGAAAGGTACTCCAGGTCTTTCAAAGTCAATGCCATGATGTCTGAATGGATGACAATAACATCTTGAGGAAAGTAGCCTTCGAATGCTTGGAGGATCAGACAGAATATTCTCCTCTCCAAAATGATAGTATGCAGTGCAGCCCTGGAAGATGACCAGACACTTTGAACAGTTTGATATTTCTAATGCCCCACACCCAACAAACTGATGTATGTGTAATGACTGCCACTGAGAGAATGGGTAGAAAAAAGGGGTTGCCTTTGGTCAAGTTTGGATAATGCATACTCCATTGAAGGTGAATTTTGCATGCCTTGGAAATAGCAAACTTGTCAAGTTAGTATATATAAGAAACATGAAACCACTGTATTTGAAGTTTCCCTGAATGCCAACCTGAGACATAAAACTGTTATATGAAGATGGACTGAAGTGCTCAGAATCCAAGGTAATGAAGACTTTGTATTGCATGGACAGTACCCTCTCTGCTTGTGCTCAAAATTGTTTCCAGGCTACAGATGAAGAAAGGCAGCAGCTGGGAGCAGCTCAAGGATGACATTGTAAGGTTCAATATGATGTGAAAAAATGGGACTAATGAGATGAGATACTCATTTGCCAGCATTAGACCCTGAACCATAGCTGTAAACAGACACCAGTTATTTAAATATGGTAATACTTTGGGTCTCTGCAACCTCTGACGGGTTGCACCTGTTGACATTTGGTAAACACCCTGACCCTGAAGTCAGTGACTGAACTGAATGGTCCAGAACTGGTAAATACTGACTCCTACCATAAAATGGAGACCCTCATGGCCTCTGTCATGATTCTGATATGGAGATGGGAACCTTAGAGGACCAAAGAATATATCTAGCCTCCTCACAACAAGCAAGAAAGGGCTACTTGTACTGTGACCATCTAAAAGGTTTCTTTGGGGAGAAAGTTGTTAAGACCATTCAGATCTAAAGTTGGTCTGATGGCCTTGATCTTCTTTGGTACTAAAAAGAATCTGGAACAAAATCATGCCCATTAATGGTCTAGCAGAATCTCCTTGGTGACTCATTATTTATATGAGGCTGAGGGCCTACCATCTTTCAAGCAGTAAGTAATGGGGTTGAACATTGAGTAAGAAAGAGATGGCGGAATTGGCCATGACAAAAATGAACTTTTATAACTCTGGATACAAGAGTCATGCTCTACCAGTCCATTGTGATGGATTACCTCATGAACAGGTGGAGGCACAATGCCCTCTTACTGCTTCTAAAGAGTGACTATCAGGCAAGATCTCAGTGCTTCTATTAATGTCTACCTGCTGGTGACAAAAGATTGTCAAGGGCCATTACCTTTGAGTCTGAAACATTTCTAGAAGTTACTCTAGTTACTAGATTGTCTTCCTGACTGCTGCTAATATCTGCTTTGTGCCACACCTGAGCCATGTCTTGCAGTGGTTTTCCTGTATATCAATAAGGAGCACTGAGGCAACTGATAAATAATCCCCATAACAATGTGGGTTATGGACTCATTCTCCATGTTCTCCAAATGTGCCTTGACCTCTAGCTCTCAGATCTAAGGGCCCTTAAAAGAGGTTTCCATAATGGTTGTATTGGTGTCCTCTTTGAAATTGGTGAGGCAAAGCCACATGTGCTAACATACAGCAATGCCAAATCTCATGGCTTTGGCCAAACCTTCAGTTGTGTTATGCAGCAATAGTCTGGTCTCAGACAATGAAAATGAAGACTGGGACAGTAACTTTTCAGAAGTGGTCTGTCTATTAACTGCTGCATAGACTGGTGCATTTCATCTGAAGTATCATACATTGTCTACCAAGTATAAAACATAGTTTAACACCCTTAGGAAAGTGCAGAGGTTGCATACATCCACTTCTCTAGCCTGTCCATCAATCTGGACTAATGCTGGCATTGGCGTTGCCAGTACTTTTTAAGTGCAGCTGCATAAATAAGGCTGTCAGGCTAAGGTGTCACTAACCAGAAGCCTACCCTCTTGATAGCTGAAGGATTTGATCAGCCTTTTTAGGAACAGGAAACACTCTACCTGGATTTTCCTAAGCTGCCTTGGAGGCATACCTCAGGATATTCACCAACAGTGGGACTATCCAGAAGGACTGTTAGGCTGAAGTACAAAGCCTTCTGCAGTATCCTCTGTGGAGACAACATAGGGTGAGTGGATCATATCCCCCTCTGATGTATAAGTTATAAGAATTCCCCATTTCTGAGGTTATAGGGATATAGGGGAATCAACATTCTCCTCTTCATTCATGTCTGAGATAAGAAACTGCTGGACATTGTAAATACTTCCACTTGCAAGTCACCTTTCTTAGATTCTTTGCAAGATGACAGTCTAAGCTGGAGGAGGAAACCCTTTTTGTTGGAACAGGCACTATTGTTGGGGGTGCTGCAGAAGGGCTGGATTCTCTCCAACCTGGTCAACAGCAGGTGGTAATATAGAAGATTCAATTACAGGCTGATGTGTCCTTAATAGAGGTGCAGCATTGATGACTGTAATGGAGTGGAATAGAAATATCCAGGGTCCATGTGTGTAAGGCCAGTCAATGGCATCAATAGGCCAGTGTCAAAATTATTACCAAGACCCCAAAAACTGACGTCTGTGCAGAGAACATTATCAACACTGACAGCAAGGGCATTGATAGCACTGATGATGGGGACACACTAGACCCTGGGAAGATCAGCACTGACCCATTTGCTGTTGAAAATGGCACTATAGTAGCTGGCAGTGATACTGAATGGGTCAAAATTGTCATCCTCAGGATCATCACCAATAACTGCACTGTCTGTGCAGAACTTAGGAGGCACTTAGGAATCAACCTAGGCACTGACAAAAAAAATCACCCTAGACTCAATTTCCAGCAGATGTAGCAGTGACCTGTACTACAGATTTACACTCTTGAATCCTCAGCATGGCCCCTGCTAACCTATCATAAACAATAACAAATATGGGGGAGCAGGTTCTAGGAACAGGTGGCCTCACCGATACTTAGACAAAGGGATTCATGCAGGTCCAACCAACAGCCAAAATTCTCATTTAACTTTTTAATTCAACATCAGAAGACAACTGTACAGTTTCAGCCAAACTGTAAAAATTGCACATGCTCCTAGTAATGTTATGCTGAGAACCAACTTCTGAGAGATTTAGGTAGATGAAACAGAGAAAGATGAAGTAGATGGTTCAGAAAAAAATCTTCAGTAGACCAATCTTGTTCAGTAAGTAAAGTTTAACATGCTCCTCCCTCCATCTCATAGTCAGTTTAGTGACCACTCTCCAGCTAGAGCATTTATACACATTGTGCTGTTCCCGCTAACAATATATGCAAGTGCCATGCCTAAGTCCAGGAGGAATCTTCCTCCCACAGGCATAGTGACAAAATGGCGTGCCAACAATCACAACAACCAAAGAGCTAAAACCTAATTAAAAGAAAAAGATAACCTTTAAGAAAAAAATGAATGAGTTTTTTATGAATTTATTTATTAAATGTCTAACCCACAGAAATGGAGCATGTTGGGCCAAGATCATGAACAGCAGAGATATTCTAAAGTAAAACTTTCAGAATTTTCTTCCAGAAATGGGATACAAGGATGCTTATGTCACCTACTGAAGTGAGCAACAGTCCCCATGTTATGTTAATTCCATATTCTACTTGAAGGCATATACTGGCCATGTGTGGGGTGTTAGGGCAAAAATGAGAAAATCCTCCTTACCCCTAGGAAAACAAATTGATAATAGGGCTCTTGCTCTAGGGGGGTTCGGTGGTGAACAGAAGACCACTGCATGCATAGATAAATCAATGAATAAGTGAGTAAGGAAACAAAGGCATGCAACACGAATACATAATTTAATGGGTAACAAACTGGTTAAACAACAAGACCCAAGAACTCAAGGCAGTAATTACCTGTCTCTCTCACTCCAGGTCATGTCTGAAAATTGTCCCTTTTGATCAAGTCACTCACCTGATTTCAAAAACTTTAAATTAGCAAAAATGACCTGAAGTTTTCCAACCAATAATGGGAATAATATCTTATATTAACCCTGTTTCTATCAATCAATAAATGCTGGCTCTGATCCACATGGAAATTGATAAACCAGAAGTTATAGTAACAGAACATGTGCAAAACCATTTTATTTTTAATTTGATTGTATACTGATATATGAGTGATTACTGTAGACTTAACAGTAAACAAACTCTGTTGTTAATTTAGTAATTTAAGATGGTAAGGAAACAGATGAGTACGTACCTTCCTCTTAAAAAACACAGAGGTTATCCATAGGACTTGAGTGAAGTCTGGTATTCCACCTGTAACCGAGATGGTGACAGAACTAACAAGAAATAGACTGATTAGTCCAGATGTTGTTGTTCGGCTTTTCCCGGTTAGGGGTCGCGACAGTGGAACTCCGGTCCGGTAATGATTGGCAGTAAATTTTTATGGTGCCGAGGTACCAGCCTGATGCCCAACCTTCAACGAAGGCACACCCATTCACACATGTCTTTCGAATGCCACTCGACCATGGGGAGGACATGCAGACTCCACACAGAAGGTGTTCCAGCCGAGAATCGAACGGGAGAACATCTTGCTGTGAGGCGACAATGCTACAGCTGCACCACCGCAGCTTAGACTGATTCACTTTAGCTAGCAGATCTAGGAGACTCTCTCTCTCTCTCTCTCTCTCTGATACCCTCCTCATTGGAGGAATAAAGACACCTTATTGAAGTTTCCAGTAGTTTATTATTTATTTATTTTATTTATTTATTTATATTTGTTGACCGGGAGTGTCCGACTGGACGTAGATCCATTTTCAGCGGGGGCCCGGGGAGAAAAGCTCCACAGTTAAAATAAACAGACAGTAGTTACATTGGATTACATAGCGATTAACAATTTACATAGCAATTACTTACAACATATTTACAGATGGAGAACATAGTACATCAGTAGACAACTAGAATCTTTATCTGTGAAGTACATAACAGACATTAACAAATGTTACAAGAAGAAATTCCTGCTGTATAATAAGTACTGGCTTATGAGCATCTGAGCTTGCTATAATCAAGGTAGTTAGTGGAGTGGAAAGAAAGGTAGTGGTTGGATGGGGAGGGTGACATTAGAGTGGGAGTTGCAAGGGCATAGCCAGCATGTTTTTAGGTGCGCTTTTAGTAAAGTTTTGAAGTGGTGCATGATGGTATGGAGGTAATTGTGGGTGGGAGGGAGTTCCATAATTTGGCTATGGTGCAAGAGAATAGTTAAGCAGGTAGATGGTAACAGACCTATAGTATCAACATCATCAGCCCCCTTCCTATTTTTATTAAATGGCTTCTGTGAGTCATGTCAACTGTCACATCTCTCTTGATTTATTGCCACTCTTCTATATTCTTCAACAGTCAGGTCTGACTGTCACATGTCTTCTCTCACACAGTTCGTCCAGCTCTTTACTGGATCCCCCTGTTTCCTCTTGCCTACTTCCTGTCTGTCCCAAATCTTCTTCACCAGATTGGCTTCTACTTTTCTGCACATGTACCCATACTACCATCATCTGTTCTCTTTGACCTTCTCTCTAATGTTCTTATTTCTCTGTCTGTTCCACAGTGTGCATCCTACCACCCATCTCAGGCATTTAATCTCTGTCACCTCTAGCTTCCTCAATTGTCTCCCCTTACTGCATAGGTTTCTCTACAATACACTAGTACGGGCCGCACCACTGTTTTGTACACTTTACTTTTCAACTTCTTTGGCAGTCTCCTGTTATACACTGTCCCTATCATTCTGTGCCATTTGCCTGCAGCCCCTCTGGTTCTAGCTTTGACCTTCTCATTTAGTCTTTCCTTCTCCTCAACCACCCTTCCCAGATACCTGAAACTGTTAATCTGTTCCACGGTCTTCTCTTCTATCTCAGTTGTAAGCTTCTTCTGATTTCCCACATTTGCTGCCGGTAAAATTCTTTTATCTGTACTCAGTTTTATCCCCAGGTTCCTTCAGTTTTGCATTTCACTTCCCTATCCTTTGCTGAAGTTCTTGCTTAGAGTCTACCAGTAATGCCACATTGCTGCATACAGCAACTTTGTAGAGCTCTCACTTCTGACCTGTTTGCTAATGTAGTCCATCACCAGTATGAATAGCAGGGAGACTCAAAGCTCAACCCTGATACACACCTACTCCCACTGGGAACCCCTCTGTGAGGCCAAACACTGATCATACATGAGACAATGGGTCATTGTACATAGCCTGCACTAATTCTATCAATGTTTCTAGGAATTCAAACCACCTCAGGACTGCCAGATTAGCTTTCTTGGGACCTTGTCATATGCTTTTTCCAAGTCTAGGAAAGTCCAATTGGACTCTTTCCTCATTTCTGCCTTCTTCTCAACTATCTGTCTCACTGCAAATATCAGGTTGGTAGTGCTGTATTCTGACCTGAATCCGAACTGCTCATCTCCCATCTTGCTTTCTACTACTATGTGCAGTTGCTTATGAAGTCCCCTCTCCAGAACTTTCATGCAGTGTGACAGGAGTTTGCTACGTCTGTACTGACCACATTTGTTGATGGCCCCGTTGTTCTTGTAGATTGGCACTACTATATGTATTTTCCAGTCATCTGAGATATACCTTTCCCTCCTTACTTCTATGACTACCCTCAGAAGCCATTTCTCTCCCATCTCACCCAATATCTTGATCATATCTGCTGCTTTCCCTGACTTCATTTTCCTTAGTGTTGTTCTTACTTCTTCTAGGGCAGGCTCCTCCTCTTCTTTCATAGTAAGCTGTGTCTGGGCAGTATAGCTTCTGTAGGGTTTTTCTTCAGTCAGAAGCTGCTAGAAGTACTCCTCCTATCTCTCCTTGATGTCCTCTTGGCTGATGAGTAGGTTGTTGCTGGCAGGCTGTCTGACTATCTTCTATATCTTTCTGTCTTTGCTTTGCAACCTGATAGAGTTTCTTTGTGCAATCTAAAAAGTCACTTACCAGAAGTTGGTAGGGTGTCTCTGATGCTTTGTTCTTTTCTGTTGAAACTCCTCTCTTAGCTTCTTTGTTAGCTAACCAGTATCCCTTCTTAGCATGGTCCACCTTTGCTATCTCTCACTTTTTCCTGCACTCATTCTGTCTTTTGATGACTTCCTGAACTTCTGCAATCCATCACCAGCTCTCATTATGTACCATATTTTCATAACTGGCTCACTGCAAATCTGTTCTATAGTCTTCACATGTTCTATGTTGAGGGGGTGCCATTCTTCTTCAACTCTACCTATTTCATCTTCTTCCTGAGGTGCTAGACCCCTGAGCAATTCTGTGAACTCTTGTGCTTTCTCTCCAGTCAAATAGAAGGTCTTCACCGTAGTCTCTATTATACATAGAGCCTTCCCTGACCACTTTGCCACCATTGATTCTACACAATTTTGCTTACCATACTAGGAGGAAGTCTATATGAGAATTCTGGCCATTCTTGTAGGTGATCTTGTGAGTGTCTCTCTTGCTGAGCCAAGTGTTGCCCACAATCAAGACATTTGCTGGACAGAAGTCTATAATCCTGTCTCCTTTATTCCTGTTGCCCCACTCACGTGGACCCAGGCAGCCATTATATCCTGTTCTGTCTGTCCTAGTGTGTGCTTTCAAGTTACACATTATCAGCACCAGATCCTGTTGTCCTGCTTTATCTAATAGGTCCTACAACTGCTGTTGGGATGTACTGTTTTCCTCACTATTACATCCTTTCTGTGGAGCATAAGCAGAATTATGAATAGTGCACTTTCTTTAAACTGGAGTCTGGTTGCTACGAGTCTGTCACTAATTTTGATGACATCTCTCACTGTCTTCTGAAGCCTCTCCCTCACCACAATTCCCATACCATTTCTAGTCTGTCCTCCTGTGCAGTAGACACTGGATCCCAAACCAAGTGGATCTGTTGCACTGCCCTTCCATCTTGACTCCAAGATACAAAGGATGCCCATGCCATCCACTCCCAACCTGTATCCTGTCAGTGAACCTAAATAGAGTCTAGCAATTCTTAGTTCATGTTTTACAGGATGATTACAAACTGATTCACTGTTTTTATGTGTGTGTGTGTGTGTGTGTGTGTGTGTGTGTGTGTATATATATATATATATATATATATATATATATATATATATGCATATGTGTGTGTGTGTGTGTGTGTGTGTGTGAGAGCTACTTGGGCAGGGACACGAAGCACTGGTTGAACAGAGAGGACACTGGAGGTTTTGGCTTGACTACTCGGCTAAGATCTGTACCCTATAGCTGTGCCAGTGGGGAGTCTTTTTGGGGATCTGGAGAGAAAGGGAGAAACGAGCCAGACTATGCCCCCTCCTGCTAGGCTATAAGGTAGTAATTACTGCCACAAACTACTCTTATACACTACTAAAAAGGCCCTTACCAAAGAGTGTCCAATTATTACTGTGCAATATTATCCATTTACTAAGTATGATAAACAGCAAGGCTTATTTGGAGTGGCTTTGTGCAGTATCACTATATACATGCAATGTGCTCTAGAGCTTAAATTATCTCTACACAAAACAGCCACACTTGAAAGGTTTAAAAATATGTAATAATAAATAATAAAAACACAAGACAAATCTTCTGAGTTCAACACAGTGCTAGTCAAGAGTTCAGAAATCACATGAAAATGCTTAAAATAATACTGAAGAATAGTCTGACATAAATATAGAAAACAGACTAAATCTGACTAAATTCCTATCTAACTCTAAGAACAATCACAGTTCTAAATAAGCTTACATGTAGAGAAAAGGCAGAGTACTGGTGAGTGATGTACTTCAGACAAAATCCAAAATGCTCTGATACTCTCTCTCTCTAAGTCTAAAAAATAATACATCACTGCTGGCTCATTTTAGATTACATCATTCTTCTCTGGTTCCCAGCCTAACAGAAACTCAAGAGTTTTAACATTTCTTTGATCTTGCACCTGGCCAGGAAACTGTAGCAATAAAATATATTGTATATGTAAAATCTAGCAATTAACTCTCGTCTCAAAACAATAGAAGGAATTTGTCAGTCCAGACATTATGTCTCCGACCTTTGAGATCAAGCAGTCATACAATGTTTGACTTATCAGATTTCTTCCAACAGAGTGCACTGCAGTTACATTTTTAAAATTCAACATTTAACACAGTTTTCTTACATTTAAAAGGACAAGCCTGTGGATTATATTCATATTTACAATGACATAAAATTATCTACAAAATTCTATCTGGCTAGGCTGGCAGCCATCACATATCTTCGCATATGTATATAAATATATAATATATTTCTGAACTATATATATATATATATATATATATATATATATATACACACACATATATATATATATATATATATATATATATTTTTTTTTTTTTTTTTTTTTTTTTTTTAGCTTAGCTTCGGCAACTAGGTCCTGCATTGAGCAGTCTGTAACTATTCTTTAACCCCTAATGACATTTGCGGGAGTTTACTAATAGCAGAAGCTCTTTGGGCACCATTTTTAAAATCCCAGCTAGTTTGTTTTACAGGCTGAATCACTACACTAGTTCTAACTGCAAAGTGTGCTCGTCATGTAAGTCATAAAATTCTTTTTGGATTAATTGTTAAATCAACTTGTGTGTTTTTAACTAGTTTACCATGTTACAAGCCTTTTTTTCTGTTTTTGATGTGTATTTTGCTTTCTGAGACTTATTATATTATAGTAATGATTTGTTTGATCCAGTCAAGCATCTAGCATTCACAATGACCTTTTTTATGTATCGGCTCCTGTATAGGAATTGCCAGTCCTGCTTTATTTAATAATGCATATTATTGAGTTTTACTTCACTGAATCATGTATTGCCCGGCTGAAATGTTTGCTTTTGAAATAACATATTTTGGTTTCTGCTCTGTGTTTATATTGACCAGTGTATTATTGCTTGAATGCTGAGCAGAATTTAGTCAGTAAGCATTCCTGTGGTTTTTAATTAGTGTTAGTAACTGCAGTTCTTAGGCTGGAACTACATTAATGAGTGAAATGCACTGCTAGTTATTTTATATGCTACACTGTAGTATGTATTAACCATTCAACTTAGATTTCTAAACTTGGATCCTAATTATCTGCCTTCTACACTTTATTTTCAGCTAAACGTGTAACCCTGGTATTGCTTTAAAGAAATACATAACCTATACACACAGAAGTCATCCTGGAATTAATCTTCACTGCCGCTAGATTGAGAACACAGGCTACCTGACTCATTGAATGCATTGTATGTTAATCTCTATATGTTTATGATGTAAACGATGTAGTATTCCAACAAGAAATCATACAGCCTTTTTAAAAAATATTTTTTTTCACCAAGCTGTTTAATGCAGTGGCATGCCTACTCAGTTGGACACCAGTACCAAGCTCCTATATGCTATTTAGTCCAAGCGTAATACACCAAGTGCTAATAAGTTTGACTTTAGTGAATGTTAACAATACTAAAGGTAATCGGATCAAGGAAATCTATAGTCATTCCTCCCTCAAACTTATTCCCCAGTTGAATTAACTGTTTATTTAACCTCTGCTTGCTAATACTTGGTTCTACATTATTTAACTGACCTGTGCCCTGCCCGCTCTGTTATTATGTGAGCAATTTTCCAGAGAGAGGGGACATAGTTTTCAGTGATGGAGTGGTTAAACAGGCTAGAAACAGGGTAGGCTATAGCTTCAGCTGCTATTTTTAGAAATTCTGATGGAAGATTATCTGCTGGAGTTGCAGTGGGTTTTAATTTTTTTTAGGCGTTTCTCTATAGTTTTGGTAGGGATGGGGTGGAATGAGAAAGTATAGTTTATGTTGTTATTTGGATTGGGTGTTGTGCGAGTATTATTAGGGTTTGTTTTAGTAAGAGCTGGAATGTTTTCTGTAAAGAATTTATTAAATTATTCAGCAATAGTTCATAAGCTGGCAGGTAATGTGGGGGAGGGAGTAGTAGTGTCACCAGGATGGAGAATATTATTGATTGTAACCCAAAATTTCTCGCTACACTCGGGCTTCACTCCGCGACCCTACCCTGCCCCCATTACAATTACATTTATTTTAACCCTCAGCCCTCCCATCTCATCCCACAGCCAATCACCTACCACATCCAGTCAGCCTTTCTCACCTGTTAACAGATATCCATTATACAAGCTGTACTCCCTTCCCATTACTTCACTGCCTTTTACTCTTGCCTATAACTAATTTGTGTGGTCCTTCCCCTATTTTTCTCTATTACCCTACACAATTTTAATTCTCACATTTCACTTATTTTTCATTCACAGAACCATACTCTATCAACCCTAAATAATATTTAGGTCCCTAATTCCCATATATATCCTACTATAGCAAACCAAAGTATTTGTAACAACTTAATCTTTCCCACTATTACATGCAAGTATGTTTATCTATTTTATCTTAACACTTGCGCTACTCACTTTAACTTCTCATTTCACATCGTACCATTTTCTGCTAGCTCTATCACAATGTAACCATAAACATACTATGTACTACCAAACATCTACGAAAACAACTCATTTTAAAATATCACCCAGCATCCTCAACACTTCTAGCTTAGTCCAACATTTCCATAGAGTTACTGTAGTCAGTATACCTACAAAAAACATCACATTCAGATACCACAACCACATCACCATATGCATGCAAATAATAGCTTATGTAGCCACAAAACTCCTAACCACTGGGGACATGCACCCAAATCCAAGGCCAAACCAACTCAACTCTACCAACACTCACACACCAAAACACACAACATACCTCATAAAAGCTCAGATATATTATTACTCAAATTGAACATCAGAAGTCTAGTTAATACAGTCCATGAACTGGAGGCTATCCTATCACACTATTCCCCAGACTTAGCCATCCGAACTGAGACTTGGCTTAAACCCCATATCCCTGATGATGAAATCACACCTTCTGGGTATAACATACTTTGTACTAACAGAAATAATAAAAAGGTGGGGGAGTAGCTGTTCTATTCAAAAACAACTTAAATGTATAACCTTTGGATCTAAATATAACCATACCTAGTAATATTAACTTAATCCTTAGCAAACTAAAAATTAATTCTAATAAGCATCCAATGGTGGCTGCCATTTATATCCCACCTGGAAACAATACATCCACTATACAGTATATCCTCCAAAGTATCACTAATCTTACCTCACAAGAAACTATTATTTTGGGTGACCGGAACACCAACTAGTCAGCTTGTAACTCCAAAAATCCAAGCAACCACATCAGTCTTTATGGCTTCCCACAAATTACACAAACTCCAACCAGAATAGACAAAAAGTCTAATAGGAACTCCATTCTTGATTGGGCCCTGACAAACAAACCCTCCCATTACCTAAACAGCATTTGCCTACCAGACAGCATTAGTGACCATATACTTAACTACCTGTTAATGCAACACATCTACCCTTCTATGCACATAGATTACTAGCAGTACTCTGGAAAAATTGTCTATCTTCCTTACTACCTATCTCTTTAGGAGTACCACAAGGATCCATACTAGGCCCACTCTTATTCTCTATCTTTATTAATGACCTCCAACCATCTATCCAAAACACTACATGTATACAATATGCAGATGATTCCACCATTATTTGCACAGCTTCCACTCAATCTGAACTCCACTCACTCACACAATCTACCTTTTCTATCATCGAACACTGGTTCTCAAAAAGATGTCTTCTCCTCAATCCCAAGAAAACAAAACTACTACTTTTCTCACCTACCCACAAATCTACTCAACTAAACTTCTCTATTACTGCAATTGATAACTCCCTCATCTCCCCAGACTTAACAACTAAACTACTTGGTGTTACTATTGACAATAATCTTAGCTATGATTACCACATCAATAACACTATAAAAGCAGTTAATAAAAAAATTGGTTCACTGTACAGAATAAAACCCTACCTTACACCAGAAGCACGGACCACCTTAGCACAAACACATCTTATCTCTACCCTATTGTATGCCTCCTCTATTTACACTAATCTCTCCAAAAGCAACCTGAAGAAACTTACTACATCCTACCACAATATAGCTCGCTTTGCCACAGCATCCCAGTATAGAACACACCACTGTCTAAACTTAAAACACTTACACTGGTTGGAACTTCCTAACAAGATTATATATCAACAACTCTTAATAACACATAACATATTATATCAACCATCTAAAACACCTGCTCTCAGTAACCTCTTGATCCCTTATAATAACTTGAAACAACTACGTTCTGCTGAAAAGCTTCAAGTCAACACAACTCGAATTACTAATTCTGCAGGTAACTGCCTTTTTTCCAACTCAGTAGGCAAAATATGGAATAACCTCCCCTCACACATTACCTCTATAGGCTCCTTTGATCTTTTTAAAAAACAACTTCTTGCACATCTTAAAAACTTCTGGCTCTGCTCTTGTACCAATCCAGACTAAGAAACCTTATACCTTCTACTATCATACTTCCTTATTTCTAAACTGCAATCTTTCTCTGTGTTCTCAAACAACCTAATGACTGTACAGTTTCTACTGTTCTCATAAAAAAAAAAAAAAAATTGTATATACACTAATATGTATGAAATGACCTGAATGGAGTGTAGTTTTAAAAAGAATTAATGCCTTTCTCAATACGTAGATAGCACTATATGTGTTCTATTTTTCTTGATCTAGACTATTAAGTATCCATGGTAACTCAATGTCTATGTCAAAGGAACTTATAGTAAATCTTCAATTTGTATAACCTTGTTTTAATCTGTGGAGCTTTTCTCCCCGGGCCTCCACTGAAAATGGAAATTATCCAGCTGGACTAGCCCGGTCAACAAATGTAAAATAAAATAAATAAAATAAATTACTGTCAAATTTGCAATAAAACAAACTTCAGCCCACAGGAGCTAATAAACACTTTAAAGCATTGCAAGTGGTCCCTACTGAAAACCTTATCCCTAGCTGCAGCAGTCATTCACTTCAATAACACCTTCCTCAACATCCTCAACAGTATGGCACCTGTGAGAACAGTTCAAGTTAAATCCAATCATGCCCAATGGCTTACTCCGGAAACTAAAACCCTCTTCAAGCTAAGGGACCAGGTCTGGATCTCATGGCATACTAACAAAACTCAGCTAGATCATGTAACCTACCTACAACTTAGAAATAAGGTTAAACAACAAATCAAGACAACAAAAAACAACTACTATACTAATATGCAACTTAAGTATAAAAAAATACCCACAGAAATTTTGGGTTACAATCAATAATATTCTCCATCCTGGTGACACTACTACTCCCTCCCCCACATTACCTGCCAGCTCATGAACTATTGCTGAATAATTTAATAAATTCTTTACAGAAAACATTCCAGCTCTTACTAAAACAAACCCTAATAATACTCGCACAACACCCAATCCAAACAACAACAAACTATACTTTCTCATTCCACTCCATCCCTACCAAAACTATAGAGAAACTCCTAAAAAAAATTAAAACCCACTGCAACTCCAGCAGATAATCTTCCATCAGAATTTCTAAAAATAGCAGCTGAAGCTATAGCCTACCCTGTTTCTAGCCTGCTTAACCACTCCATTGCTGAAAACTATGTCCCCTCTCTCTGGAAAATTGCTCACATAATACCCTTACACCAAGGTGCATTATCAACCGAACTTGCTAATTACAGACCTATAGCTATTTTTCCCCACTTTCTAAACTCTTGGAGAAATGCACGCATTCACCAATTATGAGATACCTTACAACAATAACTTACTAGCTGTTTCCCAGCATGGTTTCAGATCTTCTCACAGTACAAATACGGCTCTTCTCAGCTTCACTACTATGATAAACCAATATAGGAACACTGGTAACTTAGTCTCTCCAGTTTTCCTTGACATATCTAAGGCTTTCAACACAGTCTCCCATAACAAACTATTGACCACCCTTTCCAACCTAAAAATTAATCACTCTAGTCTCTCCTGTTTCCAGAGTTACTTAACCGGCCACCAGCAGGCCATCAAATGGCATAATGACCTATCACCACTCCTCCTATTACCCTTGGAGTCCCACAGGGCTCCATTCTTGGCCCTCTCCTCTTTAATCTTTTTATTAATAACCTCAACACAGCTACTTCACAAGCTACCATTTTCCAATATGCAGATGATTCTACATTAATTTATGCAGCCCCTACCATGCAACAACTTCAGGATAGAACACAACAGGCCTTTAATGAAACCGAGGACTGCTTGTCAAATTCTCAGCTCATACTCAATCCCAACAAGACAAAACTTATGATCTTTCAACCTACTAAATCAGTTGACTCCTCCCTAGCATTCCATATCACAGCCAAAAACAACACAAAAAGTCACTCCTGAACCTAATACCAAACTACTTGGAGTCATAACAGATGACAAGCTAAGTTTCAGCCTCATATATCACAAACAAGAAAGTCCATAAAAAGATGGGCACCCTCTATAGAAATAATAAATTCTTAACAGACTCCTCAAGAGCTGTCATTGCCAGAACACATCTCCTGGCAACTCTACTATATATCTCTCCCATCCTTACCAGTCAAAAAACTGACTTAGAAAAATTAAATACATGCTACAACAAAATTGCTAGACTTGCCACCAGTTCAGCTTATAGATCTCACTACTGTCTGGCTCTAAAAAAAAACTTTCCTGGCTGGAATTGCCACAACTTCTACATATAGCCAGTTAACCATGGCCCACAAGCTACCCTATAACCCAGAAAACATACCAGCTCTTCAGCACCTATCGGTCACCTACTCTAACACTCACTTCATTCAACAAATAAATCTTTACTACAGGTCTCTAAAGCCAATAATTCTGCAGGAGAAGCTCTGTATTCCTGCTTTATTTCTAAAGCCTGGAACTCCTTACCCCACAATGTCAGATCTGCTAACAATAGAACCCATTTTAAGAAACTACTCAAAATGTGTTTATCAGATACATTGTTCATGCAATACCCCTGTGTGAGTACTCTCACCCTTGTCTGACTTCTCCTCTCTCTCAATCTCCGTCTTCCTACTAATCTACTCAATGCCTGTTCATATACATTGTGAATTATTTTTAATGCTAACTTGGATTATCTAAGTACTTATATTTTTGTTGTTACTCTGACTTCTGTATTAATTTGTACTATACCTAGATGTTGTTCTCAACTACTATTGTACAAATTCACATGTGCATTTATTTGAATAATGTAAGTTTGTTTACACTTGTTTTTAATTTGTTAATATGCCTTTGTTACATAACTCTATGCTGTATTTTCTTTATGTGGAGCTTTTCTCCCTGGGACTCTGTTAAAAATGGGCTTTGCCCAGTCGTACTTCCCCAGTAAACAAATATAAAATTAATAAAATAAATATATAAAATATACATATATCAATTGTATATATTTATATATTATATATTTATATATACACATTATGTATATTATATATTTATACATATATTATATATAGACGTATACACAAACAAAAACACATATGTATTTTGTGTTTTCATAAAAAGTCAGCATTCCTCCCAAAAGAGACCTCATCTGTAGCAAAATTATCAGCTGCAGTGTTTTGGATGGTGGATAGATTGCAATCCAGTATGTCTTGCCACTTGAGTTTTTTCTCCTGAAGAATGCAAAATAGCCACTTGATCCTTGCAGGTAAGCTGTCATTACTGATGGCCATGATTAGCTCAGAAGTAGTTTACTATAGCCATACAGAGACACTGACTCGGACTTTGTGTGAGTTTCAGATAACAGATCAGAATCACCTTCTTTCCTTTGTCTCAATCATGTTATTGGCTGCGGCCTATGTCCAAAAAGCTAGGCATTGCTTCCATTGATGTGCTGAGGTCATGACCTGTCATCCAATCATTTCATCTTCCTTGAAAACTGGCATCATTCTTTATGTTTGAAAGGAACCTAATAATAGGCTTTGGTGAACCCTATTGTTAAAAAAATTGACAACAAATCCAGATGATTTGGACTGTTGCCACCTGATATCTAACCTTCCCTTTATTGGTGTGGTTATTGATAATGTTGTTTACTTGTAGCTTGATTCAGTTTTACAGAAGTATTGAGTTTATTGTCCTTTACACCAGGCTACCACACCAGACATAGAAGTGAGACTGCCATTACTAGGGTTTTGAATGACCTTCACATGGCTAGCGATAACCAGTGTTATTCACTCCTGGTCCTTCTTGGTCTCTGTTCAGTATTTGATACAGTGGGCCACATTATTTTATTAGATTGTCTCTTGATTTATTTTAAGACTTCAGTAATGTCCTAGACTGGTTTGTCTCTTATCAGCCTGGATGTAAACAGCAGACAGTTTCTGATATTCATTCTTTGTCAAATTACTGTATCATCTTCATGTTCCCACAGGATGGAACAACCTCATGTTGATCAGGATCTAACACAGGAATGGTTAAGGACAGGTGAATTTAAACCAAAAAATAAAAGTTAAAATTAGCGGCACAAGATACTGGACTATGTACATGTTGGTTTACAAAGTCCTTTGAATATGTGGGAGAAACTGATAAATGTAGGTTTTATAAAACCGAATTGGAAACAGTTGCACACCTTATTGCTGTTTGTGATATACTAACGGCAGAAGAACTGTATACTGAAAGGAATAATAATGTGCAAGACTGTTGCACTGGGGATTGTGCAAACATTATAATGTTGAAGTAGCTGAAAAACACTGGAAACATGAGCCACAAAGCATCATAGAAAATTATGAAGCTTATATCACATGGGATCACCTATTACCAACACTTAAAAAAATAGATGTGAGAAAACTAGATATAGTAGTCCATGAAAAGAAGACAAAAGTAGCATTGATCATTGAAATTGCTACACCCACTGACTACAGTGTCTTATATACAGAGATGCACAAAGTCATAAAATACCAGTATTTGCAGGCAGAAACGAGAGCAATATGGAAGAAGGATACCCAGACAGTTCTAGTAGTAGTAGGAGTAGTGGGTCTTATAAAAAAGAATTTACAGTCATATTTAACTATGTTATTGATGCATGTAACTCCATATGAATTGCAAAAAGAGTCATTATTGGGCACATTACAGGTGGTGCAAAGAACACTGCTAGCAAACATCAAAGATTATTAAAAATTTTGTAAATTCGCTGGTCAACTTGTCGACCTACTCACTCCCATTGGCCAGGGGCTGGCTGCTTTGCTTTCCAATTCCAGCATACCTTGTAATCAGGAAGGGGTGTCTGTTTCTGGTCTAGCCTTTTGTGTGAGCCAATAAAGAGTGGAGCTTTTCTGTCCTCACTTCAGTCCTGTGTTGTGTTTACCAGTTATCTTTTGGACTGTTTCCTCATTTTTTTGGTTACTGGTTTGTGTATGGAGGAGTTTGAAGGACAAAACCCTACTGATACCCACAACGGTTGTTGTCATGGGTCCAAAGTGGGGGAATTTCGTAAACTTGCTGGTCAACTTGTTGACCTACTCACTTCCATTGGCCAGGGGCTGGCTGCTTTGCTTTCCAATGCCAGCGTACCTTGTAATCAAGAAGGGGCATCTGTTTCTGGTCTAGCCTTTTGTGTGAGCCAATAAAGAGTGGAGCTTTTCTGTCCTCAATTCAGTCCTGTGTTTTGTTTACCAGTTATCTTTTGGACTGTTTCCTCGTTTTTTTTTGGTTATTGGTTTGTGTATGGAGGAGTTTGAAGGACAAAACCCTACTGATACCCACAACTGTTGTTGTCATGGGTCCAAAGTGGGGTAATTTCATAAACTTGCTGGTCAACTTGTCGACCTACTCACTTCCATTGGCCAGGGGCTGGCTGCTTTGCTTTCCAATGCCAGCATACCTTGTAATCAGGAAGGGGTGTCTGTTGCTGGTCTAGCCTTTTGTGTGAGCCAATAAAGAGTGGAGCTTTTCTGTCCTCACTTCAGTCCTGTGTTTTGTTTACCAGTTATCTTTTGGACTGTTTCCTCGTTTCTTTGGTTATTGGTTTGTGTATGGAGGAGTTTGAAGGACAGAACCCTACTGATACCCACAACGGTTGTTGTCATGGGTCCAAAGTGGGGGAATTTCGTAAACTTGCTGGTCAACTTAGTCATCTTGTCAACCTACTCACTCCCATTGGCCAGGGGCTGGCTGCTTTGCTTTCCAATGCCAGCATACTTTGTAATCAAGAAGGGGCATCTGTTTCTGGTCTAGCCTTTTTTGTGAGCCAATAAAGAGTGGAGCTTTTCTGTCCTCAATTCAGTCCTGTGTTTTGTTTACCAGTTATCTTTTGGACTGTTTCCTCATTTTTTTGGTTATTGGTTTGTGTATGGAGGAGTTTGAAGGACAGAACCCTACTGATACCCACAACGGTTGTTGTCATGGGTCCGAAGTGAGGGAATTTCATAAACTCGCTGGTCAACTTAGTCAACTTGTTGGCCTACTCACTTCCATTGGCCAGGGGCTGGCTGCTTTGCTTTCCAATGCCAGAGTACCTTGTAATCAGGAAAGGGTGTCTGTTTCTGGTCTAGCCTTTTGTGTGAGCCAATAAGGAGTGGAGCTTTTCTGTCCTCAATTCAGTTCTGTGTTTTGCTTACCAGTTATCTGTTGGACTGTTTTCTCGTTTTTTTTTTTTGGTTAACATCAAAGATTGAAACAATACTAATTTCATGAACTTTAATCATACTTTGACTTAGGAATGGGGTCCATTCCCATAATGGCATTAGAAACCCAAAAGACTTAGAGAAATTAAAAAGGGTAATCAATTTTGGGCTGTTTATTACTTTCTCTATAATCTTTCATTTGTGTGAACTATTATTGGTATATCAGTGCCATTCAGTTCAGTCTTGCCTTTCCTCAAGGCAATTTGTCTGCTGTGGATTTCTTATGCAAGGATTTTGAATGCATCCAGAACTGAATACAATGTAATTGCCTGAGAGGTAACATCTCTAGGACAATGGCCATGGCAATGCATGCCACTCTTAGGCAATCAGATCTCCTTATTATAAACCCCACCATAATATATGGCAGTAAAAACTGGTGTTTGTTGAGAAGGCCATTCCATCTGTTTACCAGGAAAGTCCAAATAGGCAAAAACAAATGCCCCTTTTCAGTGGAGGCCCTGAGAGAAAAGCTCCAAATATTTTATAAAAAAACATAGGAGTATTCTTTTGATTTTACATTGCTGAGTAGTTACAATAGTTATGATCTAACATAGTTGAAAAGACAATAGATACAGAAATACAATACATATAATCAATGGCAAAAAATGGATTAATAATGTAGAGAAGTAAAGTTTGCATATTATATATAATATATACAATCAACAGCAGAATTATGGCTAATAACATTTAGCCACAATTGCCTTCTGTTGTCTGGTCATCGTGCTTTCATTTGAAGAACACTGGAAGTATCAAACATTTGCGCCGTAGAACCTCAGACTGGTGGTGCATGCCTTGGCCTCGTTGTTGCAGCTCATTTTAACAGCAAGTTTCAGTTACAGAAGTTGACCAGTTGCAGCTAGCGCAGCATTTTAAAACTCAGTTACATTGTGGTACTTTCACTGCAAATACATTACAGACTGATTCTGCAGATCTTGCACTAATTCCTAATAAAGTCTTGAGTTACCTTAAAAGTTGTTATACTGCTTTACTTAGTCTTACACAGTATGTGTCCCCTTTTCTGAAAGGGATCCTGGCCTCTTACAACCCTTCAAGAACTATGAATTTCTTTTCACTTAGGTGGTTACAAATTCCCAGAGTAATCTACAATACTCTGGTATGCAAATCCCATTGTCAGCATACCACACATCTGCAATGTCCTCCTCCAGTAGTGGAGACAGCCTCCACACTGGTCCAATTTAAAAAGTCCTTCAAAACACATTAATTTGATTTTTTTTCATTTGAGCTTAATAGTAAATTTTTAGCTTCATTTACTGGTCTTACTTCACAGATCAAACTCCTGGTCTACAGTGTTAAACTTTAATTTTATTGGATCATTGCTTAGTTTCTCTTTAAACGAAAAAAAAAATGTCTGTATTGGTAGCTGATTTTCTATCTAAATCACAATAGTTGACCCTACATCAGAAAGTAACATCCCCACCATCTCTGTATAGTGCCCCAAAATCATTTTCAAATGCAAATACAGCACTTACACACAGGCTAGTATTACTTCTGTAGCTCAGTGTTGACCCTGATACAGAACTGAATAAAATATGAAGAACAGATGTTTGATATATGAGGTCACACAGCTTTGTGGAAGATAAGCAGCATATGAAAACTTTTTCACTCGGCCGTAATTTCCATAAACGTCCATGGGATCAAAGCTGGAGTAAAACACATTTGCCTTCAACCACGTGTGCAACAGGACTCGTGTCACTATCCTCTAGCTAAGTAGTGCTACTTAAGTGTCTAAAGAAGCACTAATCGGAGATAAACAAAGTTCACTGTCGATGTTTGTATCCTGAGAGGATGCTCATCTGTAACCTGCACCTTATTACCTCTCAAAAATTCCTTCTTGATGGAATGTGATGTATTATTTATTTATCAACCAGTATGGGAATTACTCCATCTCTGACTCAAGAGTAACAGTAAATGCAAGATATATGGACATACTTGACTAAGCCAGCGTGCTATTGGAATATGAGAGAAAGCCTGAGTACTCAGAAAAAATCTTCACAGACACAAGAAAAACCTGAAAACTCCACATGAACTAGAAGTCACAAATAACTCTTACACCCTGGAACTGTCTGGTACAGACCTGTAATCCATTATTTGGTGTTCCTATTTAAATAGAAAATTAAAAAAGGGAAATAACTCATTCAGTATTTCTGCTGATATGTAGCATTTTTACAGACCCTTCTACAAAAGACAACCTCTAAGCTATTATTTGGTGTTTATTTTTAAATACAAAATAAATTTAAAATATGGAAAATAATTCAGTATTTCTGCTTGATTTGTAGCATTTTACAGTCCCTTCTACACACAGACACACACACAACCTCTAAGCTATTATTTGGTGTTTATATTTAAATACAAAATAAATAAAAAAATGGAAAATAACTCATTCAGTACTTTTGTCTGAAATGTGTCATTCTTACAGCAGACTCTTCTGCACACAAACACGCAATTTATAGCAGTGCAGTACCCTGGTTTTAGTTACTCTTTTCAGTGCACATGTAGAACTCCATGTATAAATCTGTCACTTAGTATTCACATCCCTGTGTCCATCTTGCTGTGTCCATCTTGGACTACTAAGCTTCTATCTGAAGTTGTTGTGCTTTTTTTTTTTTTTTTTTGCAAATGATAGTTTATGCATCATATCCATCATCAGAGAATGGAATGATACATATTCAATGAAAGAAGCCCCTATGCTACTCTGCTGCTCTTTCCTCCACAGTCTGCCTTTAAGAGTGTAATAAGTATCATCATCAATTTATGATTTAGAGCCTAGTCTAGGCTCTGTTCATTTACAGCTGTGCGCAGACTTCTGAGAAGGACAATGACACAGCAATAAAATAACTATGTCACTAGTGCAGATTTAAAAGACTGGATTTTACAATCCAGTCTAACCTATTCATAATATGTGGAAATGTGGTATGCTGTAAGGTCCTAGCATCTTTGATGTTTTAGAAATCTGCTAAGGCCTACTATAGGCAACCTTCTAGACATGAAATTTCAGTATCATACTGTGTATTTTAAGAAACCATAGTAGAAAATTATGAAACTGTAGGCACAGGGTGGGACTTTCTGAAGTCTACTTTAGGAATATTGAAGAAACTTCATATTAAAACATCTTGTCTGCAACCATCTAAAGGAAATACTTAATAAAGGAGAATCCTTGCTCTTCTTCCTAAGTGTGAAGGAAGGAAGTCATGAGATGTCAGCCTCATTTAGTCTGGTGACTGGATTAAGGTGGTAAGAGAGACATTACAGGAGACATGGGCTTGTCCAGGTCAAAAACAAACATACAAAGAATACGATAGAACTGGCAGCCATTCCATAACTGATTTGATTTCACTAACACTTTAATACTAACCATATTTAAGAAAACTTTCCCCAAATACTGACTGTTTTTTTGGCTACTTTTCTTTCCTGAATATAAATGGCTGCACCCCCAAAATGCTTTGGCATTTTCCAGACATCTTCAGAAAACAATATGGGGCAGTTACCTAGAAATAGCCTTAAACTGTTAATCTTGAATTTTAATTAAGAAATATTCATTCATTCTCAGGTTACCAACTTAATCCAACACAAGCTCTCAGTAGCTCTTACAGAGCAAATATGCCTAAGGGTAATTTAGAGTGGTGTTTCTTAAACTTTTTTTGAACTAAGGAACCCTACTCAAAAATATTTATTTAGTGTATCCCCTATGAAAATGTCCAACAAACTAAGAAAATATTTACACATAATGTGAATTGTAAGAATACATGTTTCAGCTTTCAAACTTGTGCAATCTTAATGAGAAGGGTATGCTTACATAGCATGACAAAAATGTCAATATTTGGTGTATGTTTAGTAAGAGAGCCTTAACACAAATGTCAAATTTAACCAACGTCTATGTTTTCTTTTGGTTGCAGTTACAGTGGAATCACATTTTACATAAGTATGTAGAAGGGAAATGAAGTAGGATCCTAATAATTTCTACCCAGAATTTTATCAACAGTAACTTAGTCTTTATATTGTTCAGTGTAATGTCTGAGAAAAGATCAGCCAAACAATTCTGCATTTGTCAACAGATTATTCTTTACTCACTCATTGAAATTAAAGGGTTCCAGAATACCCCCACCCACAAAAAATGTAATCATTTCTTTTTTTTTCCCTTATTCATTTAGTTGAGATGCTGAAAATCAGTTGTTCCCTGTTAATTGCATCCTATATATAATTTTCCTCTTTTTGCCTTCTGTTTTATTATAATTATCAAACACTGTTTTGTGTATACCCTGAAGACATAACTTAAACTCATTCAAAAGTTGAAATATGTCAGCAAGCTAACATAACTTCATGTTTTAGTCTGTGTCATTCAGAAAAATTGTACAATGTCATTTTCTTGTTGGCATATATGTAATTATTTCTTCCCTAATGTCACAGAGTCGTTTTATCAGTACCTGACCTCATGAAAGTCAGCAAACTTCAGCATTTAATAAAGTTTTGTAAGAAGAGCTCATTTCATCGCACAAAATTGCAAAATGTATTGAATTTGAAGAGCATAACTATAAAATTTACTGTCTTAACAGCTATTTTATTACTTCATTCAAGCAATGTATGCTTTCTATATTTTGTGTTTCATGGTTCAGGACAAACTGAAACACAGTATGTGAATTTTAAATTGGCACTTAAGAAGTTATCGCGCAATGTTGAGAACATTTCAGTGTCAGGTATATGACACTTCACTTCCAAGTCTTTAATATAATTTTCATCGCAGTCTATGCACCTAACATATATAAGTAGCAAAGTTTATCAGTGATATCTACTGATTCATAAAACAAAAGATGGTAAATATTTGACTTTTAATTTCATGTAAAAGTTGCTGATGAATATCTTCACTCATCATAAGACTCAAAACAGTTTAATTGGAAGGGGGGTTTCCTTGTATTTTCTTAGCAAATATACCATCTAACATTGTTTGACATGTATCCAGCATGCAATGCATAATCAGGTCTTCATCTGTGATGAAGGTTATTTTTGATTTTGCAATGCTACATAATATAAAAAAATATGCTATAACAACAGATACATTTCCTGCATGTATATTTCAACATTGCTTGCTGAGATTTTAATCCCTTCTCAAAAGAAAAAAAAAATCAACTAACATAGGCCAGTATCGTTTGTGTTTAATATACAAATGTCTTTCATGTTTTTCTGGAGACATTGTACTAATACATAAAAATCACAGAATACAAAACACGTTGAGGATAATCATGTTTATATCTAAATCCAACTGCTGTTATATGAATGATAATATTAAAGTTTCCTTCTTTGTAACTCTGCAGATAATGTGTTAATATTAACATACCCTTCAAAAGAGGAAATGTTCACATTTGAATTACTTATCGATGGGCCCTGTTTTTCCATATTGTCAACAGTAATCTGATCATTTGGTTGCTGAGGAGGCTGCACTTCTGCACTGCCAGCTATATGCTCCTTGGGACTATCTGCAGAAATTCCTCTACTAACCTTTGTATTATTAAAGACAGAAATCTGTCTTTTGTTTGGCACTCATACTGGCAAATATCTGTGATTAAAACAATACTTTTTTATGACCAAGCATTATGTATATGTTATTTTGAATGCACTCCCCTGACAGCTTTAAATGCATACTTATCAGCCATATTGTTTAAAATTATATTTACTGTTTGATAAATTTATTTAATTTATTTTCATACAGTAAATAAATTATATTTACAGTTTGATAAATAATTTATTGTTAAATAATGCAAAATTCATTTGATTGTGTTTTAAGTTTGGACTTTTTAACATTTTTTTCCAGCAAGAAGTGAAACAGGAGTGAAACAAAAAATACTATTAACAAAATTACCCATTTTGGAACATTTCAACCATAAAGGACCACAAACTGCTGTCATTATCCAACATCCTTACCTGTCAATTTCAGCCACTTTGCCTGTGTACACCTCACATGTTAGATTCTGACAGAAATTACCATAGTAAAGTATTTTAAATTGTCTTACAAAATGCAGACTAGCCATGTAAAGTAGTCACAGTAAAGTATACCAACTTTCTCAAAAATACACATTTGTCTTGCAAATCCAGATTAATTATGAGCATACAAGTAAAACTAACTTTAACCCACAGATGTCCAGCAATAGTTGCAGCAACTTTGACTAAGCACACCTTAGACATCTAATCTAATTGTGATTTGTTTCACATAAACACAGAGTAGACAGTGTAGTCGCAGCAAAGTATTCCAACCTAATTTCACTCAAATGCACACTAGTCCTGCAAACAAAGATTGATAATAGTTTACAATGAGCACATGACAATTTGGTAAGATTCTTTCATCCACAGACAACCCACCGCCCCCACTTAGCAGTTGTATCCACTTTTCTAAATGTGTACATTTCAGTTGGCTGAATGTGATGAAAAATAATGGCCAACAATATAGTTTATTTAATCTTTTTTCACAGAAACAATAGTTCTAATGTATTAAAACCCACTTCACAAAAATCATATTAGTCTTGCAAAGCCAGAAAAGCCAACATAATGACCAAACAAAAGCAGTCTGTACCCAGCAATTATAGCTTTCTTGTCTACATATATTTTGGTTTATAGGTTCATAGGTTGGTACTAGGCTATCAGCCCTAGGGCCTATACAAGCCTAGCCATAACAATTCCCTGGCTATTTCTTCCCACACTATTTACTTCCCTGGACCCCTGTCTAGCAGGGCGACTGACGTAATCCCCGGGGTGAATTTCCTTTCTCCCATCCAATCGTCAAGGTTCCTTTTGAAGAGGACCAAAGAGGCACTCTGCTTGACATGTATGGGCAATCTATTCCAGAGTCTGGGGAGTCTCTGGGTCAGGAACCTATCCCTCCAGCATGTTTTGTTTATTGTGATAACAAGGTTTAGATCCCTGGAGTGTGTGGCTCTGAGGGATTGGGATTTCTTTAAGTGTTGCATGTCCAACAGCTCTGGGTTTAACATGGCCTTGTATGTTAAGCAAAGATCGCCTCTCAGTAGACGATATGCGACAGAGTATAGCTGGAGTTTTTTAAGGCGGTCAGCGTAGGGCATCTGCTTTAGGCCTGTGATTCTTTTAGTGAGGTATTTCTGTGGTCTTTCCAGTTGTTGCAGATGTCTTGAGAGGTACATACCAAACGGGGCATTGTATTCTATAATGGGTCTAATGAGGGATGAGTACAGTGGGACAATGACCTCCTTTTTTCTGAATGAAAAGCCCTTAGTGATGAGGTGTGCCACATAGAAGGATTACCTGACTGTTGTGGTGATGTGGTTATCGAAGGTGAGGTGTCCACCTGTGTCCCCAAGTCTCTTATCAAACTTTCAGTGTTTAGTGTACTGCCACCTATATGGTAATTAACGGATACATGTTTTCTCCCAAAGGGGATAACTATACATTTCTTGGCATTGAGCTTGAGCCCATGGCTCTGGCACCAAGCATCTGTTTCTGTAAGGCCCTTTTGTAGAGTATCCACATCATTTGGGGATTCAATAATGGCTCCCAGTTTGCAGTCATCTGCAAACTTTGTTATCCAGAGTCCCTTAGTGTTGGCCTGTACTTCAGAGAAGTAGATGATTGTACATGAGTAGCTTTCCCAGTTAATGGCAGGGTAGTTAAAATCATCCAGTATTAGGGTGTTTGGTTCTATCTTAATATTTTCCAGTATGTTTAGAAAGGTGTAGTGAGAATCTTGGGGTATGGTGGGGGATCTGTAGCAAGCTACAATTTGGATTGCAGTCTTACCTAGTGTTAGTTGCACCTGGAGAATTTCAGACACATTGTGTTGGGCAACTAGCCTGGTGGTGTGAATATCCTTGGTGAATATTGACACTCCTCCACCTTTAGTGTTTCGGTCCTGCTTTGGTGGCCGAAAAGTGTGGTAAGAGTTGTAGCCTGGTATTGCTGGGGTGCTCTCTGGAGCCTTGAACCAGGTCTCAGTTACTGCACAGATATCGATGTTCTCCATTTTTAGGAGTGCCTCGAGAGAATGCATTTTGAGGTTTAGACTTCTAGCATTGAGTAGCATTACCTTCAGATTTTGCATGCTTGTACCTGTTACGGTGGTGGTTTTGTTCTTTGAACTTTGCCTAAAAAAGGCACTTTAGGGGTGGCAAGAGCCTTAGCCAGTAACCAGTTATAATGAAACAAAATAACAACTGCTCCTCCCAGTAAAGTATTCTCAATGCTCTCAACTTTTTAGCATAAAATCATGAGTAAAATGGGTCTATGTTGACACATTGAATAAAAATTTCAGCGAATAGCTTATCAGCGAACTTGAAACAGCAAACGTTGAAATTACCGAACATGCTTACCTTCAAAAAAATAATTCATAAAAATTGACTGTGATAAAATGACACATTTAAACACATTGTCATGTCTTCGTTATGAAATGACACTACTGCAGAAAATGTTTCCTTCTCTTACATAATTAATTTTAAGCATGTCTACTCAGAAATAGTTAACGAAAGCTTTATTACAGCTTGATGCTATTCTTTAAAAATAAGGTCATTCTAAGAAGAGGCTATATTGACTGTAAAACAAAATAATGCCAGTTTGTCAACCCACATCACAAAATAATAGTAGCACACACATGGATTAATACCACATAGCTCAAAATATGATGAAAAAATATGTAATTCATCTTTTTCTGGTGGAGCTGATTTTCAAGCAACAGGTCAGTGAACCTGTCTCTTTAATCCAGTAAAGACAATTGCCTCAAGTCTAGTCTAATCTCCCTACTCATTTATATAAAATAATATGATCAAGCTGCAATACTTTTAGAAATTCATGGACCATTTCTGGGAAAGCAATACTCTGAAGTGAAAGGAATGCTATTTCCTCTCTCAAAAATTCTATCATTCACTGCTTTTAAACAGGTCTATCTTCTCCTATGAGGACAGCAGTATTTTGCATTATAATTTCACTGCATTTTACTTCTGCTTTGTTTTGGCATTAATCATAATTATAATAGTCATAATATTTATACAATCGGTTAAAATCAGTTATTAGTCATAAAGTTAAAATTGTATATTTCAGGTCACTTCTCTTACTATATGATAAATAAAGCTTACCCTTACTATTTTTGATGAGTGTCATGATATCTTTTACATTCACTTCAGCTACCACCATCTCAGGCAGATGGGACCTCAGTTTATGATCTCATCCAAAGAACGGCACACTCAGGAGTACTGTATCCCCTTTCCATGCAGCACTGTAGTGACAGTATTGGAAAATTTAACTCAAGCAACTAGGGTGGGAAAAGAACCCATGACATGTTGATATTCCAACATCAAGAAAATGCTAACAAAAGATGTTTAATATTTTGTTTGCGACTGCCCTCATATTTTTTAGGGGAAGCAAATGTTATTACTTTAATTAGTAAAACAAATAATTACACTTATAGCACCCATTGAGAATACACCCATCTTATTGGCCAGATTCCCATTTTCCAGAATCAGATAACTTCATGCAATAAAGGTGAATAATGGTCATAACATTACAACATTTTCTGGTGCTGATGCAAGATTTAAAAGCCACTGTCCAGCAAGAGTTACCCACCCCCCCTCCACCAAAAAAAAAAAAAAAAAAAGGTACAACACTGTTTTTCCCTAACTTAAATAAGCATGACCACTGCTGAAACATACAAGTCAGGACTTTACAGTTTCTCTTCAGGACTGTTCAATCAGACATGCAAATGGACTGCCAGACACATGTAGCATAATACTCACTGGGCTGCTGGTCTGTAATGCTAGAGTGCTCAGTGGCCTTTGAGTCTGTCTGGATTGGATTTGCTACTGCTGTGAGTCTTGACAACAAGCAGTGTAAGATAACAGTAAATTCTGTTATAATGAACTAGTAAATAGATTTTTCACACATATGCACACTCGATGTCAATAAATTCAACACTACTCTTCAAGTAAATGTTTCCTGATTTTTCCTGCTGCTTTGGTCTCATGTCTTTTCCTTCCTTGGTTCATTGGCTGAGCCATGCCCCCTCATACAGCTAAAGAGAAATCATAAAATAGCAGAAGGGAAATTTGGATATAGTGTGTTCCCTGTATAAAATGCAATCATTTAATAAAATAAAAAAAAAAACTGGTCCAGACACCACAAAGAAGGAAAAAAATCTATAAATATGCACACAGATAATATAAAATGGCAAATGCATGAAATTAAATACAAATGTGTTCGCACTACACACTCCTCCTTTTTTTAGGTGAAAATACTTTAGGCAGCGGTAGTACAAACATGTTTGTAAATATTTGTATTAATTTCCTGGTTTATATTATTTGTGATTTTAAATAAAGTATTTGTACCTTTTTTTTTTCTATTTCGGATCTAGATATTTTTTATTTGAAATAATACATGTTTTAATTTAAAGGGACCATGTCATTACATCATGACAGCCTCCGATCATACTTCTTGACTGCTCAGAATTTTAAAAAATATTTTCCAAATTTGCCTTAATTTGACAACAGTGTTATGGTATTGTATGAGGAAGTCGGGAGTGGCAGAGAAGTATGTAAGAGTGGTACAGTATATGTACAAGGGTAGTGTGACATTGGTGAGGACTGCAGTGGCAGTGAGAGATACGTTTAAGGTGGAGGTGGGATTACATCAAGGATCAGCTCTGAGCCCTTTCTTATATGCAGTGGTGATGGACAGGTTGACAGATGAGATTAGACAGGAGGCCCCGTGGACTATGATGTTTGCAGATGACATTGTGATATGTAGTGAGAGTAGGGACCAGGTTGAGGAGACCCTGGAGAGGTGGAGATATTCTTTAGAGAGGAGAGGAATGAAGGTCAGCAGGGCTTGGTCTTTTTTGGGGAAATTGTCCCCGGATTTGTGGAGTGAAGATTTGGTATTTTTGACTATCGACGTTGTCGATTTATTTTCATGTATTCCGAGGGACATTGGGTTGGAATATTTTTCTAACAGTCTCAGAACCATTTCTGGTTTTACATGGGACCGTATTTGTGTCCTGGTGGATATGATGTCCTTGGTTCTAGATTATAATAATTTTATTTTCTTTGAAGGCGAATTTTACAGACAAATTAGAGGAGTGGCGATGGGTGCCTCTTGCGCACCCATATTCGCCAACCTAGTTATGTTCGAATGGGAGAATCAATTTCTTTTCCCTAGTAAATATTTTTCTAATATTTCTTTTTATAGTAGATATCTTGATGACTTGTTTATTTTATGGAATGGGCCTGTTAGTGAGATTTCATTATTCATGGATTATATCAACCAAACCACTGACTTTTTGCGATTTACCCACCAATGTAATACTAGTGGGATAGCATATTTGGACACCTTCATTAGCCACTCTTTCAATGGTTTTGATTCCAGGGTATATCGGAAAGACACCTTTTCCAATAATTATTTACACTTCTCCAGTGATCACCCTCGGTACACCTTTAAGAACATTTTTAAAGGGCAATGCATTAGAGTTGCCCGTATGTCATCCAATAAGGTTACTATGTTAAAGGAACTCGATTTCATTAAATCCCTGTTTTTGGATAGGGGTTACCCTAATAGCATGTTAAATGATGTTATTTCATATGTTAAACGTGAATGGGGTAAAAAAAATTTTCCTATTTTAGGAAAAGGTGACCTTCTTAGGAAAGACCTAGGGACCCCATCCATTCGTGGGTCTAGAGTGTGTGTTTTGACTTTTTCCCCTTATGTACAATATATAAAAAATATTATTTTTGAGTGTTGGAGGTTGTTTAAAGTCGACCACGACTGTGTTAACATTCTTGGTAATCAACCCAACTTTGTGTATAGGACTGGCCCAAATATTAAGGACCTACTTGAGTTAAGGAAAAAAACCCAGGTTCACATTCGATATGACGAAGAAATGTGGACATTGTGGGCAATGTTCATCCATTTTTGAAACCAACCTGAATAAGATTTATGTTAAGAGTAAAGGTGGCAATTGTCAGACTTTTCGTGTGGTGTATATTGCTGTCTGTTCTAAATGTTTTGTCTTTTATATTGGTAAGACCGAGAGGTCTTTCAGAAAGCGCATTTATGAACACTTGTATAAAATTAGAATTGGTGATCAAAAGAATGCTTTAGCTAGGCACACCTTTCTTTATGACAATACCCACACTTTTAAGTTTTTTATAATTGATAGGGTCGAAATTGCCCCTAGTGTTGGGAATTGGAAAGCCAATTTGGCCAAAAGGGAAGCTATTTGGCAGATTAGAACTAATGCCACTTGTTTCCCAGGCATTAATGATTTTATTAGTATTAAACCGTTTCTACTAGTTTGATGATTTTTATTAATTTGATTTTTATTAGTTATATTTATTAATAATATTTAAGATCATATTTATTAGTAATATACATTTATTAATATATTTATTGATAATAATTTTATACCAATAATATTCAAGTTGATTTCTGTTTCATTATTAAAAATCAAAATTAATATATACATATATGTAAATTAATATATTTATACGTAATTCGTTTGATTTAGTGAGTAAACAATGAAGTATTTTTATTTATTATTTATTTATTTTTTATTTAATATCAATACAATTAGGAATGAATTTATGCATATATTAAGTGTATCTCAGTATGTACTTGTTTACTAATTGTTTAATTATTACTTTAGATTTATTTGTGTAGAAGCAAATGTATTAGATTTTTGAAAAGTTTCCTTTAAGAGTTTTGGCGCCAAAATTATGAATTTGTGTATAAAATGGGCAGAGTTATTTTATTCGGGGTTCTGATGAAGTCTGATTTCCAGATGAAAGCGCTTAACCCTGTTCTCTTGTATGTTTTGTACTGATCTTGTCAGTTGGATTTCGTGGATTGTTTTATATTAAATTCCTTTTTCCATTTTATCTGGAATTCGGTTTTTGTGCTGTTGGAAGTTTTTCTTCTTTGGGTTGGCTGTGTATTGTTGTTTCTTGTCGATTGGTTGCTTGCCACTATAACAAGACAGGACAAACTCTTTCACCTTCCTAGCTTTGGTGGAAAAACTAATCACCCCCCCCCCTCTCTGGGAAAGATAACATACTACAGAGGCAGTTTATTCCTGTTGCATACATATAGCCATTGGGGATAGATCAAGACATACAGATCAATAATGCTATAACCACTATGCATGATTGCTAGAAGGCATGAGTGGGAGAGACTGGAGTGAGTGGTTGCTATTGGCTCAGTTATCCTGGTGGGGAGGTAGTTATGGCTTGACACTTGGGTGGCAACTAGAAGGAGCAGTAGGTATTACATCCATACAGCAAGAGCCTGCTGATGACATGCTGTCAACTGATGCATTACATAACGCAGCCCAAGGAAGTGTGTGTGTGCGGATATACATTTCTGAGGGGGATATCCACTGCATGCAGCAGACTGGCCTGCTTCCTAGCACCTAACTCTCATCTCTGTCTCAGGAATGAATGCACTGATAAGGCCCTACAGCCAGGGAATGAATGAATTTGACACATGGATAGATATTCTAGAAGTCATGTAATTTGAAAGGCACAATTTATGTAGTCTGGCTTGAGTACCAAAAACATATAATCAATGGGAATATTTTAATGAATATTTGTCCTTTAATTAATGTGTTTCTTTGATATTTAAATGTACAATCTACCTTTTTTTAGTGATTTTTAGTGATTTGGCTGAGGCTACTAACTTAAATCTCCTGTTGAAGTTTTCTTTTGAATTTGACATACAATTAATCTCTCCCCCTAAACTAATAATTCCTTTCATATGCATAATATAATTTTTAAATCATGGAAGGGTCTCAAACAGAGTCTACAAAAACTGAGTAAGGGCTGCCAATGTCCTCCACACATTTTACAAATGCAATGTAATATTGCATATGATACTAAAAAACAAAATTAAAGGCCTATCCACTCTACTTTTCCACCAAACTTTTTTTAATCTATGTAGATGATTTACTTTTATTAGCATACTCGGGTAATCAATTATCTATGTAAATGATTTATGCCTATATGGTGGTGCAGCAGTTAGCATTGTCACCTCACAAGTGGTTCTCTGGTTCAGTTCTCGACTGGGGTGCCTTCTGCATGGAGTTTGTTTGTCCTCCCTGCATTTGCGTGGGTTTCCTCCAGGTGTTCCAGTTTCCTCCCACATTCCAAAGACATGCATCTGGAGCATTTCTCCCTGGGCCTCCGCTGAAAATGGGCCCTGTCCCTGTCGGACATTCCCGGTAAATAAATGTTAAATAAATAAATATGCCACTCAAATGATTCAGACTTTTTTCACAGACGCTAAAACTGATTAAATTATGGTTAATAAAATAAATCAGCAAAATTCAAAGCTTTTATTTTTTTCCCTGACCTCCAAATTCTCAGCTACAGAACTGTTTTAATTTTCTGGGATGATGATATTATTATTATTAAAACATAGTGCAGGCTCCTACTCCTAATGTTAAAGAAATTATAAATTACAACACTGACATAACTCAGCATACTTGGTCAATTTTTCTGTATCACTTGTGGACAGACTTAATCCAATAAAAATTATGATTCCCAAACTGATATTTTTAAATGTCAGACGAGCTTATACCACAACATATTATGTTAGTTAAGAAAGTGAGAAAAATCTGGAGACATTTTCTATGGAGGTGAGATCTAATTCCTGAGCCAGAACATTCCAGACTTAAATTACTAGGTCCCTTAACTTAAATGTTGTCTTAGATAACTACAAATATGAGTAACAGGAATTTTATGAAAATAAGTCAGCTTTATCATTTACTTCTAAATATTTTAGATAACATTAGTCCTAACATTGCATCAAATTCAGAGAAAGGTAAAAAAAATATTTCACCACAAATTTAACTCCCTAATTAAACTATTTACACAAATTCAGGGATGATATAGTTGACATTTTACATCTCAACCCTTCTTTCATTAAGTATCGTTACAATGTATTTACTGAAAGGGTATAACTATAAGGGAAAAAAATAATAAAATACATGACCAGATCTCATTAGGTAACAATTAAATACAAAAAGTCCAGATCAGGGTCTCTTAGGCTGCACAATATTATTATTATTATTATTTTGACACAGAATAAAATATTTTTTTTAACAATCAAGCTAATAAAAAACTTTTAACTATAACTTATCAAAATGTACTCCAGAATCAGCAAATGACAACAATCAAAATTTAATTCCACAATCAGAAACAAAAAAATCAAACTCAAAAATTCATTAAAGGGTCTAGCATGAGCCATACAGTTCACACTAGAAAGGCATCCTCCCACGATGCATTAATTTATGAGTTAGAAAAAATGTTATATGCAGGAAGGTAAGACCTCATTATTGGCTAATTAACATGTCTCTGAATTTCATTTAATGCCATGATGTGCAGATCAAAGATGGTGTCCACATTGCAGTAGTAAACTGCTGTTCATGTAGGCATTGGCATTCCACCCTCACAGTCTCTCTCTCTCACACCCTCAAGCACACACACACACCACAGTCCTGTATCTGTCCACTTGATATGTCTTCTCTCCTGAGGTTCATGCCCACCCATTGTAATAGTTAATGTACCATTATGGCACATTTGTAGGTACTCTGATGTCTACTGTTTCCCCCACTCCCAATCCCTGTACAAATGCCAGTGTCACCATGTCACTTAAGTATAACGTATCCCTGATGTCTAGTAATTCTTCACACCCAGATCCCTGTATTGATGTTGGTGCTGTGAAAGCACTAAAATAAATGTGAGTACAAATACATCTTTGGGAGTAGACAAAATATCTTTGGCTACTAGTTATGTTATGTTATGAAGAAGGGTATTCTGATAACAGTTGCCATGTGATGATCAAAGGAGATGGACTCTTGGTCCAAGTGCCCAGGTCCCTAACTACCTTCTCATTTTGTAAGACAGTATTATCTACATTGTACATTGAGAGTAACTTCTGTTTTCCAAAAGAAACAATACTATACTTTTTAGCATTCAGGTTAAGCCCATTTTCTATACACCTACTATTAAGTAAAATAAGCTTTTTTTCTGGAAAGGTTTAACAGTTGCACACACTTTGCAGTTGTCTGCTAATTTGGTTAACTAGGGGTCCTTATTATCATTTTTGAGATCAGAGAAGAAGATACCAAATGGAAGAGGACCTAGTAAAAACCTGGGGTGGGGGTCACCTTAGCATTATTTGAAAAGCTGGTTCGGTCTTATAACCACATGGCATTCCATCTTAACACATAAAGATTTATGTTTAAGAATTATATTTTACTTACAATTCTAGCATGAGGCATGGTATCAAAAGCTTTGGCCAGGTTAAGATAGTCTATATGACTACCTGACCAGTGTTGATGGTTTATGTAAACCTCTCAAAAAGATTGACAAGGTTTACCAGCTATGATTTTTTTTTTATGAAGTCATATTGTTAGGGATCAAGCTTAATGATATTTTTAATATCATAATTAATGAGATCAATTACGATGTACTCCATAACTTTACAGGTCAGGTTTTTTAAGGCTGATTGGCCTGTAATTCTCAGTGTCATTTGTAAGACCACCCTTGTGGAGGGGCATCACCTAGCAGTGAGTCAGGATTCAGGTACACTGCTGTGGCTAAGCTTAGGTTAAACAATTTATGGAGAGGTATGAGAAGAGCATGTCTGATGCTGTTTAACACATGCCCAAGTATATTATTCAGGACCATGAAGGAAGTGTTTTGGTTTTAGAAAACTATGTGGGGTAGCCACTATATACTTTAGTAGCAGGATTAATTTTTTGTAGTATTTTGGAGTTAAAAATATCACTGAATTTGCAGTTTGTGCAGAACACAAGAACACAAACGAGAGTTGCCCAAGAAAAAAACAGTATGTGACAACTATTTTAGAAATGATACCATAAGTATTCATTTGACCCCAACCTGAAAATAGGCCACTAAGTAAGTCCTTCAAATTTAGAAAAATGACCTTTCAAACACACTACACTAACAATGCTCACAACCATAACTTTCAAATGCTTACCTCCAGAAGCAGGGACAAAGCCACAAGTAATAAGGAACACTTTTTTTTTAAAATATCAGTACTGCTAACTTGAGAAGTTGATAGAATAAGATAATGTGAATTTAATAAGCATTTTCTGAAGTAAAAGAAGCCTGCAGCTCTAATCATTATTCATTAAGAGTAATTAACCATCTTTTCTTCCAAAATTACCATTTTAGGAGGGATAAAGTTGAACTGTGAACCAAAATTGAGGACAGCTGAGATGTATATGAGAAAGAGGTGTTTAAGAAAAGCAGAAAACAAAGTGGGGTTTATTTATTTATTGTTTGTTACTTTGCAACTGGTGATATGATTCTTTTCAGTCACAACTCAAGCTATGTGAGAAATATTTATTGTTTGTTACTTTGCAACTGGTGATATGATTCTTTTCAGTCACAACTCAAGCTATGTGAGAAAGATGTGTACAAAGAGCAAGACGGTAATTAAATCAACAAAAAAAACACGTCAGAATACATCTAATATAACAATATAAAAGAGTATGGCACAGTAGAGTTGCAAATAACACATACATTTATTTATTTATTGTTTGTTTGTTTACTTGGAAAGTCTGACTGGGCACAGGTGCCCATTTTCAGCAGAGGCCCAGGAATAAAAGCTCCAAGGTAATTTAATGCAATAAATATTTACAAGAACAAATTGTAAAGCACAGTTTCTGTGAATACATAGCACAGTAGTCAGTATACTACATTTGAATTGATATTCACAAACATTAATATGCAAGCATTGTACTGAGAAGTTAAAGATAGAAGAGTGGTGTATAAGAGAAGTAGGACTAATTTTAGAAATGCTTTACAGTGAAGTATTAGAAGGGATAACCAAGTTTAAGTGTTAATAGAGGAGTAGCAATGGAATGGTAATTTGGTTTTGCTAATTAGAACAAGATCTAGTAGTTTAAGTACTACAATAAAGTGAAGTATTAGAAGGGGATAACAGGTTAAGTGATTTAGTGCTTTTAAGGAGGTACAAGGTGATGAAGGATATTAGGAAAAGCTATGTCACAAATGAGAAGAAGAGACAATGCCACGAGGCAGAGAGGATGTCTTTTAGTAATGGTTTGAAAAGATGAAGGTTTTTTTATTTCAAGATATATAAAATAAGGTTGATGATATATGTTAATTTTTTAAGAAGACACACACAAGCATTCAATGTAGGATAAACATTTAATATAAGGTTTATAAAATAAAACATTAATTTGGAGAAGTCATTAGGTATCAGACATGGAGAAACATTACATTAAGATGCAGCAAACAATTCGTTTACAGTATTCACAACAAATTAACTACCAGACTTATAACTATCTTTGTTAATAACAAATGAGTAAACCAGTGCCACTTTTTAAATGCTCATCTACTTCACTTTGCAAGTTAATACAAGAACAAATTTTGAATCATTATGCATTTTCTGAAGAATAAAACAAAGTATTATCTATAATGTTTGGTATTATTGACTGAATCTAACCTCACTGATTTACCTTGAAAAAAGTTATGAGGGACAGAACAAGAATTTGAAAAAATTACAGAGGTTCTGCAAAAGTTCTCCGGTTCGATCCTCGGCTGGGGTGCCTTCTGTATGGAGTCTGCACGTCCTCCCTGTGGTCGCGTGGCTTTCCTCCGGGTGCTCCGGTTTCCTCCGACATCCTAAAGACATGCTGTAGATGGATTGGACAATCTAAATTAGCCCTAGGTGTGAGTGTGTGCCTTCTGCGGAAGGTTGGGCGGTGGGCTGGCAACTCAACACCGTAAAACTCCACTGCCAATCATGAGCGGACAGTGAGCCGCTGTGGGGACCCCTAACCGGGAAAAGCCGAAAGAAGAAGAAAGAGGTTCTGCAAAACCAGAGTAAGCCCAGCAATGAAAATTTCGCAGTTATTTATTGAATTAATACACACTACTTAGATATCAAACAGCAAAGCAATCTGGTCAGTTTAGACTGAAGTGTGCATGATCCATGATACTTCAATAAATAACTGGGTAAAAGTCTGCCCTGGCAAAACGGAGAAGAGAAAGAATAAATAATAATAGATAAACAACACCTCGAAATTTACACGGAGATGATTAGAACACAATAACAATAGTGCCTGTTTCCAAAAAAGGGAAAAATCAGCATTACTGAGAAGGACAATGCCAGCTGCCAAGTGAGACGGGGTGGGAGAGACTGATGACAACGTCTGTGGGTGGTGCTGTCTGAGCAAACAGTACAGGATGCGCTCTTCAAGTAAATTACCTGACAAAACAACAGATGAAGCAATGCTGGCATTTGAAACTTCTTTGCCCATTGGCAAGACAAATTCTTTCTCACTGTCTTAAAACTTGTACTCTTTCATAGATATTTGTCACTCTGAAAAAGCTTCTAGGAGTATAGAAAAGTAGTGACGGCGTGATGTCATTTTGTGGGCGGTGCCTGCACTTGAAATGAAGGAAAAGAAAATGTTAAAGTGATATTAATTATGAGGGCCAAGATTTAGTGAAGAACTGTCCTGACGTAAAGATTCTGCCGACAGGGTGGTCATCTTGCAATACGCGATAGCTACTTGGGAAGGGGATGTAGCTTACTGTACGCTGCAGTAACGTGAAAGCAGGCAAAAACAGTCAAGCCTAAAGCATTTTAATACAGTATTTTCTGATTATGAGATTGGCAAGTAGGAACGAATGTTGTCTTAAGTGTGCAGGATATTTAAACATTTTGGGTATTGGTTTCCTACGCTGACAACTGTTTTGACGTGTAGCGCCCTAGAAAATAATTTCAGAGAGACGGACAACTTAGATTGTAGCACCAACCGGAAAATGCTTCTTCTTTTCGAAAGTGGGATGGCAGTGTAGCTTCCGGTGAATATCCCCACCCCGAAACCTCGGTGGTGTAGGTAGTTCTAAGTTCTGCCGAAACAAAATCCGCAGTCAAGTAAATATTACTGCAAGCACGGCTAAATTGATTAAGAAATCTAAGCTTGCTAATGTTGCTGAGGCTTGTTCCCTGTGCACAGCAGTTTAAAAGAAGTCAGAGTTTTATAGCGGAAGGCTGCATGCTGGGTTCCTGTCACCGACTGCTTGAATTTCAACCCAGGAAATGCTGTAGTTGAACATAACAAGGTCCACTGACAGACACTAGTATAAGTTTTTTGTTTGCCTTTGTAATGTGGAATCAGACGGCGTAAGGAAGCAGCTTGTTCTTATTTTGTGTGAAACTTCGTGTCAGACTGTTCATTTGTAGGTGTTGTGTGTATTTGAGACAATGTTATCCTGCAAATCTTAATTTCCATTTGTTTGTGGTTTGCGTTGAAGGGAGCAAGGTTCTTATGCTTCAGCTGTCTTAGATGGATGGTGCTGGAAAGGAAGACACTGGAAATAGTGTGCAGAACCCACGGCTAGTAATGATGCGATACATTTTTCATAGTTATTTGTAAAGTCTAGCCACGAGGCGTACATTCACAACATTTTTGTGTACTAGGAGCCGGAAATAAAAACGGGATCCATGAGGGAATATAAGGTAGTAGTTTTAGGGAGTGGTGGAGTAGGCAAGTCTGCTCTGACCGTACAGTTTGTTACGGGAACATTTATTGAAAAATATGACCCCACGATTGAAGATTTTTATCGTAAAGAGATAGAAGTGGACTCCTCTCCTTCGGTTCTTGAAATTTTGGACACAGCAGGAACAGAGCAGTTTGCTTCAATGCGAGATCTTTATATAAAAAATGGTCAAGGTTTCATTTTAATCTACAGTTTGGTGAATCAGCAGTCATTCCAGGTAAGAGGCCTAGGAAATCCTTGATGGTGGATCATGTACTTATTGAGACATTCATATAATAAAATTAATATTGCAGCAGAAGTTATCCGTGTCATGCACGGGCTTCGTAATGTAGAACGGTAAGGTCAGCATTTCATGTTTTGCCTCCCACATTTCTGTCTGCTCACCGGTTTCGCCAATATAGATGTTACTTTAAAAACTATTTTTCTTTGCAGATGCAATGGTAAACTCTTACTGTAATTCATGTACATGATTGGAGGTCTTGCAAGTTGATTTAGTTAGTTTACGCCAAAAAAACTACTGGATTCTTGTTCTGTATACATGTTGCTGTGTTTGCACACTTCCTGACTTGTATTCCGATAACTGAATCAGATAATGCATGTTTTCATGTGCGCTAAACTTGATTTGTGACAAGGTTGTGAGGTCTTCTGGGGTATGCTTTAGTCAGCAACCACAGGGGTTGCAGTAAGCTTAGCTGAACCTAAAGCACCATGCTAGGTTCCTGTTTATTAGCACTTCATTGTATTTGTAGATGTTTGTGTATGTATCTGTCCTCGACTACGTATGGAGTTAGAAACACACGCATGTATATGATTCACTGTACAATATTCTTAAACACAGAATGCTTTTCAGAACAGTTATTCATGTGTGAGATGGACATGTCTGTATTCTTATAGAGTTGTGGTTTCTTGATTTGCATTTTATAAAGTCTCATGTAAGCAAATGTACATTTTAAAGAAGGTATAGTCTGTAAAGAAATATATGAAATTTACGTTCATGTTGTGTGTAACTTTGACCTTTCTAGGAAACTGGCTTTTTTCTTCTGTTTTTGATATACAGCTGGAACTATTGAACACAACATTATTTACACCAGCTTTAAATGCCCAATGCACATATGAGTTTAGATACGTCTCACCAAATCTAACTATAAATAGCAATTTAGAAAGTATTCAATTATATTAGTAAATGTGTTCTGTCCAGAGATGCACAATGGAGGAAAAGGGAATGTCAGATGGGGTGTCAAACATAGACCTAGAAAGATTGTACATTTTACTGTTGTAGAGACACACATTCAGGAGAGGTAGTAGATTTACTGTATACCTGTCATATACAGACAGTGTACAGAACATTTGCATGTCTTGGTCAGACCTTCTTCAATATGCATGTCTGGGAATTTCTGAGGAGTCTGTATCTTGGCATGAGGCCATAAAAGGAGAGTACTTAAAATGCAAATAATACTGGGGAATTGGTTACTTGTATCCACCAGATGTAACTGTGTGTGTAATTTGGTCTTCTGGATTGGGTACAGAAGTTAAAAATGGTTGTGGGAATTACTGTGAGATGGTAAAAAATATGGTGTGCTTCTGTTTCCTTAGGTAACATAAGCTAATGAGTTTTCCTTAGTCCTAACACCCTAACCATAGCATTAACCAGAAAACATTTTTAGCATTCTCTTTTTTTCATTACTGAATGACAGCATGAGGGACCTACTTAAAGTAGTATAATTACTAATTATGCTGTTTATGCAGAGTATCACCTTGATCACTCCAAGGGATGGTTCCCTGATATTGGGCATAGACACTTGAAAACGCAAGTCAGTGTGTGGATCTTCAGTACTTGAATGGTCTGCACATAAAAGAAGTTGGAAGACTCGGAATGTAAAGTAAAATACAAACCCATTAGGATTTTTGTGGTGTGATGGCTGCTATAGAGAAGAACAATGGTATTACAAATGGTGCAACATGATGGAAATGAGAGGTGGCATAGACAGTCCAGTAGCAGTATCGGATCAGACTTTTCAGCTGTCTGGGCCACGGACTAGAAAATGGTGATTTAGAACTGCTTTTTTGACCAGAGTTTTGGAATCAGTGTGGCACTTTCATCAGCGTCTACCATTTTGTTTTATTTAGTTAAGTTGATAATTGCACTTTTGTTTTACCCATTTGTTAACATAGCCCACTGAACATGAATTTTCTTTTGCAGGACCACCCTAGTAGTGCTGTCTAATCTGATTTGCTCAGTCCCACATTAGAAAGTAGATTGTTAATCATTCAGGCAATAAAGTCTGTCAGTCAGGATTTTTATTGTAGTCGTACTGCATTGACTTATCAAATATATGGTTTTATTTCTTTTTACATGAATGGAAGTTGACTGGACCCCAGTTTCTGATGCAATCTTTTACAATGATAAGAAATTGCGAATATATTGATTTCATGTACAACAGCAGTAAACAGGCAATTTTATATGTCAAGTGGTATCCAGCAAATATTTACAGGTTGTGCACCAGTTGTTAAAGATTCTATTGGTGTGTGTTTTGTGTATATCAATGTTACATGGTACAATATATAACAACTTCATCTGCAGTTATGTGTAGTCATTTGATGACAAGGGAAATCTGTATGGGTGTAGAACCCCTTTTCTAGTGTAGACCTGGGGAGAAAAGCTTGATTTTGTACAGTATACTACATGACGCACTGAAATTAAATGTTACCGTCATCTTTGATGATGAAGTATTAGAAAATGATCAGTAGCATATCAGACTGGTTCACATTACATTTCTGTATTGATCTTTCATTACCAGGAAAGTCCAATTGGGTACTTGGCCATTTTCAGGGGAGGCTGTGGGAGAACAGCCTCAAATTATTCCAAAAATACTTTCAGAGCAGTAATTTTGGAATCTTCAAAAATAATACAAAAACACCGGTAAGTAATTATACCAAATTAGATGTCATGTGAAAACACTGCTTAAGAATAGATACA